>NW_009646744.1:4000738-4052576 GCF_000708025.1 Charadrius vociferus | reverse complement strand
GGAAAGAGTTTCTGAGGCTTTAACGTACAAGAAGAGAGACTTAATGTTCAAAGGATGCTGCTAAAATGGCACTGTCTTGTTATGCTTACTTTTCAGGAAGCTGTTTGCAGGGCAAAAAGCTTTCTTTGCAATGGTTTCTAACAGCTGTAGGATGCCTCAGAATTTTTCAACCCTGTAATAACACAAGGGAAGGAAATTATTTTGTGATTTCTTTTTTTCAGCTCCTCATTTCCCTCATTCTATTAATCATCTCTTATGTATGACACTACTGCAAAAAACCCATTTAGAAAGCCAAATGAAGCCAAATAATTTTGGCAGACAGACATATCAGTCATTTGTGCTTGACACATTTCAAATGGCACGGTTCCTTTCAAGTTTTGCTCCCTCAGACGATTCAGCAAAGAGCATGTTTTCAAAAACTATTCAGACCTTATTAGCAGAACTTTAATAAGCTTAAATAATAATGTTACTAAAGAGGACAATTCCTTTTTGTTAAATGAGCCTAAACAAATGCTATCACCTTACCACTTAGTGTTGTGTATCATTTTAGTTCCTTCTTTCATAAATTGTATACATCTTTGATATTGATACCAGGTTTCAAGTCAAACTAAATCACTTTTAACTGCCATTAATTATTACTGCTACAGAAAGCGTATCATCCGTCCTATGGCAGAGTCACTTGTGCCTCCAAAACTCCCACCCAGATCCAGGAAGACTTTGCAACGATCAAGGCCTAGCACCTACGCACATTCCGAATTTACTTTTGTTTATGCCAAAAGGAAGTAAGAAGGCTTCACTGCTGCCCTCGAGAGAATAAGGAGGTGCCCGGCTTCTCTGGGGAAAGCCTGCACGAGGTTATGGTTCAGAGAAACAAAGTCTGTTTTCCATGTAAGTATACAAAGCTAAATGCCATGCCTTCTTCATCAGGGAAAAAATACTGCTGCTGACTCAGGAAGGTCCTTTTCTTCTTGAACCTCAATGACACCACAGTCAAAGGTACAGCTCTACAGAACATAAGTAGCGAATTCAGGTAGGAAAGCTTCTTAACTTCACCAAGAGCTGAAGCAGCAAGTTTAACACCAAAGTACTGTGAAATTGCATAGGGAAGACATGGAGCCTGCTTGCCTTTGTTGATCAATTTGTGTATGTGCACACAAAGGAGAAATCAATTTTATTGGTTGTGTGGCAGTTTTCTGAGTTAAATGGCATATAGCAAAGAAAATCTTTAACTACTGTCGGAGAGAGGGAAATTTCAGAGGCCCTTAGGAGCACAAGAGTAGAAACACTAACACTGGATATAGTAACTTCTGATGACCAGAGGCTGTAGCTGGCTCTGTATTTCTGCAGTGACCTCAGATTTACTCTTCTGCCTTGTTATGGGAATACTCTACATCCCGTGGAGCTTGCAGCAATATGCTTATACTCAAGTAGCAGTTTTCTAAATTGTCCATTGAACAACACACAGCAAGGTTGTTTTATACCTTGCATACAGCACAGGCTGCAACTACATCAACATTTCAAGTCTAATTATAAAGAAGACAAATACACTTTTAGAAATAGTGTGTAGAAGTTATGTGGCATATTCTACTGAAAAAATATGCAAATTATTTCAGCTTTCTTGCTGGGGTCTAACAAGATTCTACTTTTTAAAAGCTACTTTTTATATATACACCCCTCTCAGGTATTTTTACAAGGACTTCTTAATCATTCAGCTGTACCTTCTATTCTCAATTCTATCGCAGGAAGATTTAAGAGGGACTGTAATGATGATCTGCAGGAATGAGACTGGACTGGTAAGTCACTTTTCAAGAGCTGCCACTGAATTCTGAAAATTAGTTGAGAACAGATCTCTGAATTGCCTCTAGTCCCCTAGAAATAACACACAATGAGACTGAACAGCTTGTCCATTTTACTGCATCAGCTAAATTCTGCGCTCAACATACTCATTGCAGAAAAATGCAAACCAGATTTGACTTATAAATGGCTACAGACCACTTACAAACACAGCAAAAATACAGTTAATTACATTACTCTTTAATTCTATGTTAATATTCTTCATCTGTTATCAGTGACGTTTATTTGAACATAAGTGATCTAACATTGTTTTTCCAGGAACCATTCTAATAAACTACTTCAGTAGACCCATTCATCTTCAGTCTGCAGTCAGTTTATCAAGAATGTTATGCATTGAATTTGCTATATACCTCTTGTGTATTCCTAATGTTATTTTTGTAAGTTACTTTTAAAATACACCTTGCCTCACACAGCTTTAACATCAGACAGACCAGTCCTATTTCATTCCATTTTAACCAAACCACAAATTCACAAAAATTTTAATCCAAGCTTTATGTTCCTAATAAGATAATATTCCGGTTGTTTTAGGCAAAATTTCTGTTAAGATTATTTAAAAAAAAAAAAATATCCCCCAAAACCTCTTTCACTTATTGTGATATCATATGATCAGCATACAATAAAGGACAAATAAAAATAAAGTTGTTTCTCTTATATCCTACCAACCAAATGCAGGTCAGAAACAGTGAATGCAGAAAAAAGAAAACAACCTGGAATAGCCTGAGGTTTATTATTTCTCAATTTTAGAGGCCGCAAGTCTTCTAAGCATACCATTTAGCAGCCTTATTGTAAATGAATGAATTGCCATATCAGCTGGTTACCCTCTACCAAAATTCAGCGACTGGAAAACACGAAGGTTCCATTCTAAGGGTCATTAGAGAAGACATTTCTGTGGCGCTGATCTGAAACTGCACAAGATCAGAGTTCTCGCAGTCGGCATTTATGGAATACAGTGGAAAACTCGCATTGTTGGCATTTCATTCTCTCCCTCCTCCTGACATGCTGTAAAACCTAGCAGAACATAACCCTTAACAGACATAAGCACCATGTTCATCAACTGGATTACGATGCATGCTGGACACGCACTAAGCAATCCCTGTGTTCTTGGAGCAATCACTACAAAATCTGCACAAAATTCTCATCACTGGAAGAAGTGGAAAAGTTTAGATAAAAGGCTAAAGCAAGACACACATTTAAAAAAATGATGCAAAACATCCTTCCACAGAACAAATGAAATACCGTGTTCTGTCAGTATGGTTTTTTTCATATATGGTATGTATAGACTTTTTAAAAAAAAAAAGCAATGCCGCCTACCCCAGTTTTGGTTTCACTGAAACGGATTTCTTTTTTCCTCTCTTCAAATTTTTCTATTCAGAAACTCAACTAAAAAAATTCACCTCTGCTGCTTAAAACGATCCTGAGAAGTACTCAGGTTCCTTAATTGTGATATTTAACAAGATTTACAATGATTCTGCTTTTCTAGATTAAATTTATTGAAATCTAGTGCAACAGCAGCAAATGATCCATGGAAAAGTCATTATCAAAAATGTAAGGACAATAAATTGTTCATGAAGAAAGTGGACTCTGTTACTGGTTCAGTCTACTCTTCTGAACAACGCTTCAATAAATCTATAGGCTATCTAGCGTCTACAACCCCAGTTCATAGAATTATTTAGGTTGGTAAAGACCTTTAAGATCACAGAGTCCAACCATTGTGAACTAGGATTAATAACTCTGTAACTCAAAAAATCTTGCGGCAATTAAATCCATTTCTTACAGTCATTGAGATGACACAAAGAAAAAGAATGCAAGAAAGAAGTCTTTTAAGATCTTCAAACCAGTGCTATCAACTGCCAGAGAACAGATCATTCCCTTCTCATTTTCATTATATCCAAATCTGACAAGTAACCTATCCATTATGTTCAACTTGCCAGTAAATTTGAGATTTCTACCTGGAAAGAGTTATATTCCAGCTGTAATACCCTCAGAACTGTAAGGCTGCAAAAGCTTGTTCTAAAACTGTTCTTTCAAAGATATCATCCCTGTCCTGCTGTACCTTGGTGCTATATAAACATTACCAAGGCTAGCAGTAGCGCTGCTAAGGGCTGACTAAGCACAGAGCACAGTACTCTCAACATATCTGACCTCTTATAAAGCCTCTTTCTGATCTCCACATTGCTTTTAAATAAACTATTTAAACTATTGATTCTCTTTCCCACAATCCAATTTTATTTAAACTCAGAATTTAAGAGAGTCAAATAACTCTTTCCATTGACGATGCAAAGGTTTGCATCTGTTATGCTAGAAAAAAGGCTGGGTCGTGGTGGACAACCCTCATTCACTGTTAATAATTCACTTGTCATTATACATAGCACTTTTTAAAAATTTTAAATGTATATAACTGCAGGAGGCAAGAAAATAGGACAACTGCATGCAGCTTTTAGAGACATTCAAAGGCTATTTAAGCTGTTGAAGAGTTGCACAGAAGCATTTTGAATTATTTTTACAAGTACGGTTTTTTTCATCCATTACATTCAGCAGTAAGTAACCAACTCTCAGCTTTTGTAAAACTGTTCACAAGGGTAGAGATGCTACTTCTGTGACTTAAAGAGTCTATTGAGGCACATCTCTTGAATGCACAAAGAAGAAAATAATCCAAAGGTGTTATGAGTGTGTTATGAGGCAGGAAAAAATAATCCAAAAAAGCAGATGTTAAATGTTTTGATTAAATTCAGGTTTTCTAATATCCTTTTAAACTTGCGCTCTAAGAATAAATGTATATCTATTAAAAAAAAAAAATCAAAATTCTGAGACCAAGTTTCACAGATACATCTTCTGTTTGGTTGACAGTAACTATCACATGTACTAGGATCCAAGTGTTGGGACACATACAGAACAGTCATTGCAACTGAAGGCAACTTAGAGAGTAGAGCAGGAAGCTTCAAACTGTGAACCAGATGGCTCCCTAAGAAGGGATGCCTCCCCCTCAAATTGTCCTCCAAGTTATTCTGTCCATTTAGAATGAGGTTTCCCTGTCAAAATAACAGAGTTTGGTAACATGTATTGTGACATCAATACAAAACTCTTAGAGATCCAACAAAATGTCCTTTGTCTTCAGGGTATTCCTTTCCCACCTGCTGTAGCAGTCTCAGTCTGTTAACAGTCTTCTTGAAACATTTCTTTCAGATTATGCAACACACAACTCTTCCCCAAAGGTTGTGGTTTTGGTGTCGGGTGATTTAAAGTTTCTTAACTGACAGAAAAGGAGGAAATATAACTAACTTTTTCAAAGTAGTCTTACCCCAAACTTGCTCTGATCATCATTACAGTGACCATCCATTAAGAATATTGCAAAAGACCTTGTTGTTGACCTAAATTGTTAACTGCTTTGCTTCCAGATACTGCGTGCAGTACAACAGATACAGCAATCCCACAGTCTCATGAAAAATATTGTATGTATCAGTAGACAGTACTTTCAGCAGTAGTAACTCCCAACATTCAAAGAGTAATCATAGTAATCATAGAATGGTTTGGGTTGGAAGGGACCTTAAAGATCATCTAGTTCCAACGCCCCCTGCCCTGGGCAGGGACACCTCCCACCAGCACAGGTTGCTCCAAGCCCCGTCCAACCTGGCCTTGAACACCTCCAGGGATGCTGCATCTTGGGCAGCCTGTGCCAGTGCCTCACCACCCTCAGAGTAAAGAATTTCTTCCTAATATCTAATCTAAATCTTCCCTCTTTCAGTTTAAAACTGTTCCCCCTCGTCCTATGGTTACACCCCCTGATCAAGAGTCCCTCCCCAGCTTTCCTGGAGCCCCTTTAGGGACTGGAAGGGGCTGTAAGTTCTCCCCGGAGCTTTCTCTTCTCCAGGCTGAACAACCCCAACTCTCTCAGCCTGTCCTCACAGCCAAGTTGCTCCAGCACTCTGATCATCTTCATGACCCTCCTCTGGACTCGTTCCAACAGGTCCATGTCTTTCTTATGTTGGGGGCCCCAGAGCCAGATGCAGTACTCCAGGTGGAGTCTCACAGGAGAGGAGTAGAGGGGCAGAATCATCCCCCTCTCCCTGCTGGCCACACTTCTTTGATGCAGCCCAGGATGCAGTTGGCTTTCTGGGCTGTGAGCACGCATTGCTGGCTCACGTTATGCTTTTCACCAACCAACACCCCCAAGTTCTCCTCCTCTACTACAAAAAAGAAAGAATAGTGATTCAAAAGGAATCATAAAGATAATTAAGATTATGACCTTAAGAAAAATAAATGTGTGAGCCTAGCAGCTTCTGACTTGTGGGTTCTTTTTCAACAGAGTCTTGAAAAACATAAGATGAGACTCCAATATAACCAAATGACTCTAGGAATAGGACATTAGAATGAAATTACCTTCTGCAAGTATCTATTCTATACCACATTTTGTCTTCAGGCACTTGAACCGGCTCTATGCAACTAATTTATCTCTAAAAGCACAGAAAATACTTTCAGAAAGTTACACTACCTCTGAGCCATAACATAAACCTCAAAGGCAAACCAGCTGACCTGTAGACTCACCGCTTTTGTTTGATTTAACTTTGGGATCTCTGAAATGTCCTTGGTTGTGTGATGGAATGTGTTCAGTTGTGTATTTTCATTTCAGCACACTGCTCCATACTAATTCTTTTCTGGCCTTCTCTGGAAGAAGAACTTCAGAATGGCTGTTTCTGGTTGATTGTTCAATTTCATTTACATTAGAACAACCACTACCAAATTGTGTAATATTTCTTTTATGAATACAAACATATAACAGACATTCTGATAAACTGATTTTGGAATACACTAGAACAAAGATTTTCAATAAAAATAGTCTAAGCTGTTACTGCTACAGTGCATTGGTTTTTTCAGGGGGAATTTGAAAGAGTAAAATAATTTGTTAAAGACCATGTAAGGTCCTAATAAGTGCTAAACTACTTTTTAAATGTCATTCTGCACATTGGAAAATCAAATATCTGAAATTCTCAGCAGCAATTGCATATACTGGATTACGGAACTCTACCTATTAGACAAATGGGGGACTCAATCTGTCAAAACTTACTTTCAAGTTCATAATGTTATAAAATTGCTCTTCCAGAAACATTTAAGGCAAAATTCTGACACATTGATGAAAATAAGAAAAAAAAAAAATTGCTTTGAAATTCTTGCTGTCCAGATGGTGCAGAAATATGGAACATAACCATAAAACTACATGTTTACAAAGCACATGAACAGAAGATTATAACATTAATGAATTCTACTTTTCACCATCCTAACTTTTTTATTTTTTGAGGGTATTTTTCCAACTCAGCTTCTCATTTCTGATCCATTCTTGTAATTCTTCAAGAATCCATAAAAATGTCACAAAGGTCATTTTTTTTTCCCCGAAATGGCATTATCATATAAATGAGGAAAAGCCAGCAGGTATAGTCTTTGATTTTAGAGCTACATTGCTTTTAGAATAAAATGAAGCATTATCTAAACAAAGCTCTTACCTAATATGTCCAATAAGTAGCTTCATCATGGACAACACCTTCAAATTAACAATGGCTTAAAATGACAAAATAGCAAAGGATAGGAATGGACAGTGAAAAAGGGTGTAGTCCAGATGGTTCATATTCAGATCCCACCTGAACAATCTTCACCCTCTAGGGTAAGGCTGTGTCTTGCCCTCCAGACCTGTGTTCTCCGTAGACTAGCACTGTCCCTTTGCCCTGCCATCTCAAATCTGTATTTCGATACGCATAAACTCTTACTTAAGAACTTAATATTGCCTCTGGCTTCTCCACATATGCAGCCTTTTTATCTCAGTATTTCTGGACACACACAAGTAGTTGCTTCTTGCTCCAGTCTAGACATGGAAGTAGTGAATCTGGCACCTCTGAGCTACAGACGAGGTTATCCGATGGCAGTACTCACTGTAGCTCATTAATATCTGAACCCCACACCTGATAGAATGCTATTTCCCCCTGTGCTGTAGAGTGGAAAATTAAGTACATTTCTACATGCTGAGTTCCAGTGTAGACTTCCTATCAGAAAACCTAAGGGTCACCAGAGCATGACAGAGAAGAGAATGCTCTACTCCTACCCTCTTCCCAATAGATTTCCTTCTGTGGCCTGCTTGTGGAGGATCTCTTGCTACTGCAGAGAGATGGCCACATTCTTTCACATTTTCCACTGGAGAGCTACATTTCTTCATCCTCTTTTGCAAAAGAGCTAAATTGTTTATCTTTCAAACAGAAGATCACTACTGCATATTAAATATCAAGATTTATTCAAATCATAACCTGGCAGCAGCCTCTTTCATGCTGCCGATTGCCTCTTGAGTACACCAGTGGCACTCATTTACATTCTACAATATCTAGAAATCTTTTTAGTCACTCGTTAGCAATAGTTATATCAGATGATCCCATGAAGCTAGTAATTATGTCAGATGATCCCATGAAACTTCATGCTTATCTATCCACCAGTTTTTCTTTAAAATATCCCAAAACAAGACAGAATGATAAGACCATATCTTTTCAGGGCATATAGAACAGAATTCCCTCTTGGTGCAGCATGTTAAATGCTCATTCAAAGCCCATGCTTATTCAGAAAGAATTTAGAGATTATAGAAACTTGATTGCCAGGGACTAGATTTTGCCACAGGAAAAGGATATATTTATTACATTTCTGGAAACTTAAAGATCCACCATTTCCAGTTTCAACGTCCAAGTGTTTGCCAGACTTAAAATTACAAATTATGGATTATTCATAAAGCATATCAAATAGAAAAGTTTTGCCATTTCTCAAAAGGTTAAAACATCTCATTTCTGAAGGTACAGATCAGGAGCAATTCTAATCAAGTCAGCAGAGTTGCATGGTGGTAAAGGGAAATGATAATCATCTCCCCTCACATCCAAAGTATCACAGAAGCCACCTGCTTTGTTACAAAACAATCACTTCTTCTCAAATGAATACAAGACAATCAGACAATTAAGATGTAGAAACTATTCACAGTTACAGTAAAGTTTTAGTTGGGTTTGTGCATCTTGAGAATGTCTGTTTAACTATTTAGCACAAAAGAATACAACACAAGAATTCAACCGTAAATTTGAAATGTTACCTTTTAGCAACAACCACTTTCATAACTATGAGGATGAAGTTAACTTTATACTATTCTTTGGAGTTCGGAATTGTCATCCGTCACCATAAGTTTTGCTGTGATTACCACAAAATGCTCCTCTAATCCTTACCCACTGAATGGAAACGAAGTGCTGTGAGTGTTACAGCAGCAATTCTGAGGGTTACTGAATTGCTTTTAGAACAGCCTGTTAGTATCATTGCTACAATGAAATACCAAAGAACTTCCCACATATTTGCGAAGTAGAAAAATCTAGGACACCTCTGAATCCTGTAATTTATTGATCTTTATCACTCTACAAATGTAGTTTTCTATATTGTATAAAAGAATACTGAAACTACTGACAAATACATAGGTATTATAATTGTTTTCTTTGGAATAAGAAAAGGAGTAGTCTGTAAGAATCTCTTCTCAGTAGCTCACATTTCACCTTGATATTCCTCTATGTTAGAACATTACCATTTTAATATCACAATGCTGAGAATTTTTGGCCGTCTAAAGACTATAATCTAAAATATATAATACTGTAGTGTTTAGAGAATTGCACACGTAATCTGTCATAGAAAAGTTAGAACTCTGCAACCCAAAGACACTGACTTGGTAGATTTGGTGCCATTTTAATAAGAAAACCCTTGTTCCATTCAGAATTATATGTTGCTTGAGCTTGAAGTATAGAAAGATCATGTACCAGAAGATATCTAAGTACTACCATGAAAGGTAGGATTCATCTAAGTTAGTTGCCTAGGTTTCCTTTAGTCAATAGGCAGAGGCAGGCACCATTCATCTCATTCTAACACAGCTAACCAAATTAGGTGAGATGAATCGCATCCGAGAATTAATTGTCCGTTTCACTCCAGTGGCTGCAAAACAAATCTAACCAGCTGGCTGAAATACAGCTGTAGTGTAGCTAGCTCAAGTTAGATGAGACGAATCATATTTAAAGTGTATCTTTTGCTCTGTTAAAGTCTGAAACATCACCAGCCTGGTGGAATTCTATAATGAAAAATCAAGACTGAAATATCCCTGCACTGCTCACCTTCCAGTATGGACACTGATGCCAATTCACTTGGAGATGGATTTTCACTACCTCTTCCACACAAAGTTGCTCCCTGAAAGTAAGATCTGTCCTCCTCTTCAAAAAAAATGAAGATAGTTTATAGGTGACTTTGTCCTGCTGAGCCAACATATGGTACTTCAGTTCAATCACAGCAGGTGTTCCGGCTGGAACCCTGATTATTTCAGCTAACTATGGAATGATAAACAGGGAACAGAAGAATAATGAGAAGCAAGTACGGAAAGGAAAGGTCAGGGAAAAGTCCTAGCACTTTTAGCACCCGAGATTTTAGATTAGGGAAAAAATGAATTCTCCAGAGAGTCAGTTATTCATGGCATAAGGAAACCATTTCCTACAGTCCATCTAAGGTACTTATGGGGCCACAGCATGGTGATCTTTGCAAGCCTCACAAATGCTGATACGTTATCTGTGCAGTCCCTACAGAAATGGCCCGTAACATTGTTTCCACTCCAAAGGTGTTTGGACAGTAAGTGGGAATATGCAGTATTTTAGTGACTTCGGTCATTAAAGTGTCTGAAGGGCACCTACAAGAAAGCTGAAGAGGGACTTTTTACAAGGGCATGGAGTGATAGGACAAGGGGGAATGGCTTCAAACTGGAAGAGGGGAGATTTAGATTAGATAGTAGGAAGAAATTTTTCACTTTGAGGGTGGTGAGGCACTGGCGCAGGTTGCCCGGAGAAGCTGTGGGTGCCCCATCCCTGGAGGGGTTCAAGGCCAGGTTGGACGGGGCTTTGAGCAACCTGGGCTGGTGGGAGGTGTCCCTGCCCAGGGCAGGGGGGTGGGACTAGATAATCTTCAAGGTCCCTTCCAACTTAAACCATTCTATGATTCTATGGTCATAAAGGAAACCTGAGGGGACATGAAATGAAAGCCAGTTTTCTAAATCCTAAATTTACAACTTCTTGATAGAACTGCACTTCCTTTCTGATACGGTCACAGCCAGAGTGTCACAACTGAAATGCCTGCATATGTCTTCTTCATAAAATGTCATCCATAATAGCTCTGAAAAGGCTGAGGCAGTGGGATAAAGACTTGTATCTACTCAGAGGTAATGGATGGCTTCAACACACTACAAGTGACACTCAAAACCTGCAGTTGCTACTCTAGCCCTTAGATGACAACTATGCCACTCTCACCTGCTCTGATATTCTTCAGTCCAGTCATGGGTAAGGATGGTAGATTTTAGTTACAGTCTGGTTTCAATTTTGTGTACAGGCTGATTAATCAGGCTGTACGTGGGAGAAATTGATTTCACTTAGATGGAAAACTCAGTAACACAGTAGCAGCTGTGTTGTACATAAAACAGCATGACTAGGCACGCATCTGTGGGTACATAAGAGCCAAATAACACCCTTTAGCTTGCACTATATAAATCAAACCAAGTCACCAGATTATATGACTAATATTATAATGAGATATTTATATTTATTTGTTATTTAAAATTCTATAATAAGGTATTCTGAACTAAAAGCAGTGCACTGCAGTACGAGAGACAGAACAGACAACTGAAAATGCAAATTCAAATGCATTCAAGTTTCTCCTCATTTAAATTAAAACCTTTATCATTTTCCTTCATCAGATATATTGCAACTGTGATACAGAAATAGTATAGAACACCTACCTGTTGAGTTAGTGCGCAGATTCAAGTCCTGCACTGACTCAAATATGAAATCAGACAAGTCTGTGTGTCTCCACACACGTGAGAGAAGCAGTATCATAGTAATGTGGCAACTTACTCCTCTGCCTTTTTTTTGGTCTCTCTGTCCTCCCTATCTTAAATTTTATAGCTGTTTCATTTTCCTGGTTTGCAATAACACTTAGCAATTCTCACACTCCCAGTCTGGGATTTGAGAAAGACATCCTCAGTTGGGCCATTTATTTAACTGCAACCACACATAACAGAACCTGCACTCCTTTAAGGAGCCCGTGACCAGGGTTTAAAGTGACTGACATCTCCCTAAACAATTACATTTATCACTAAGTAGAACAAAACATTACGGAACATTATTTGAGAATAATACAACCCAGCTCATCTAATCGTATGCTTCTCTGCTACCCAGCAAAGCTGTAGGAACAGGTTTAATTCATCATCTTTCAGGAAATCCAGTGCTCTTGCAACTCGGACTTTTCTCAGACAGCAAATCTCTCACTATGCCCATCAGGGTCACACCATTACCTTTGCCCAACGAACCGTGCTCTAAAGTGCTCGTTTTGCCTTACTCTCCTTCGATCCCATCAGTCACCCAAATAGCCACGTATGAGCTCTCTTCTGCGGGAATGCCATCATTTGGCAGCTAAACTCAGTAAAGCCACAGGAGTTTTGCTCAGGTGCTAGAGCATAGCTGCCCACCTGCCTGCCGTGACAGCCCGATAAAGCCACCTCAGGATCCCGACACAGAAAACATTTGTCATGTGAGTGTTACCAGAGCGGACCACGGACAGACAACGCAATTTCATCAACACTTGAAAACTTTCAAAATTGTTACCTTATTTCCTAGTGGAATAAAATTCCTAAATATTTGAAAACTTTTGTAAAAGTAGAAGTTTACCATGATGTCTCTTTTCCAGCTGGAAAAATAAACAAGATTAAAACATTTTCAGTGCTCCCCTCTTACTAGTTAAGCCAAGAGAGCTCCTGAGCTTAGAAAACATCCACACTTGAGAATGAGACATTTACAAGGTACCCATGAAACACGTTGTGGTTCAAAAGAAATGCTGATTTTGAAAAAATACTCTGACCGGTTCTATTCATGACAGAGAGGAAACTATTAAGATAATGGTGGAGGGAGGTTTTTTAGGGAGGGCCTATTGTCTGTTTACTGTCTACCAGTATTTTTGTTTCTGCGTTCAGGCAAGTTTATAATTGCTAAAGAAACAATTTAAATCAAGCTGATTAAAAGGAAAAATAAAAGAGACTTGAGATACCTAGGGAGAAGCATGTTACAGGTGTTGAGGAGAGAAGGGAAAGCTGACTGTGGAACACATACACAAAAATATATTGGATATAAAAACAAAATGAGTTTTTAGGACTTTTTTGAATCCACATTGAGAATTCATTAGTTATTCTATATATCTGATAGTGGCAGGTCTCCCTTCTTCCCTTCACTGTGGTCCAATTCTCATTTACACTACTTGCATTGTAACATTGCTCTGCATTGCCAGAGCATCCAAAAGGCGCCTTGAAGTAAGTGACAATTAGGCGCTGTGGCTGTGCAATTCTTATTTCCTTATTTCACTTCAGTTCTCTCCAAGTCTACGTTTTGCAAACCTTATTGTCTATGCAGGTCTTCAACTTTTTATCCCCTTATTACCATGCTTTTAATATCTTGTTTTCACAGACAGTCAGAATGACTTTATGTTTTAGAATAAACCACCTATCAGCTGTTACATACTTTCCAGATCATAGAGCGCAACAACCTTTTCCTCTGATATTTTTAGTGTTCTTCTACACGTAGCCTTGTTTAACTTCCTTTCTGATAACATGCCATTTAAAAATATAAACTCTGGGATGTCAGAGCAAGATTTCAAAGGATTTCAAATTCCAGCTGTCCGTGAAATCAAACCTTTTTCTAGCGGTTCTGAGCAACAAGTGGGAAAGGAGGGCAATGGGAAAATATGGTGAAATCCAGACTTATTTGCATGCAGACTTTTTTGGCGTTGACTTCTGTTTCTATGTTTGCATTGTTCAACATGCCTACTATGAAAGCAGACACATTGAGAAAGTGATCCAATTCTTAAACACTGCTGCTGAATCTCCCCTTTAGAACAAGATTGCAAGAATTGTCCCAATATCCAGTTAGAAATATTAGAATCCATTAAAATAAAGAAATTTATACAAGAAGTGAAAGAATAAGACCAATAAGCAGGATACATTTATTTTCCCTCTCTCTGGTTTAGCTATTAATATCAGAAGAATTAAGAAATTAAAACAATTGATTGAATATCATTTGACATTTGTCATCCTCCAAAACGTTGTTCTATTTGTATTTTTACACACTATTTTTTAAGATCACCTTTGAGTATATGGAGTAGGGATATTACTTTTAAAAGCTATTTATAATTCATGTGAATATTCCTCCCAAAGGAGTAACTAGAAATAAAACCTCAAGGCTTAGGGGTTAAACAGAATCTTTTCTTCCTTGCTTCATTTGCTGAACCAGCTTGAAATGGTTACGTAAACATGGTGCACTATAAATCTGAAAGAACTGCACTACTATCACATAAAGAGGAAAAAAAAAAAAAAGGCACCCTAATACTTAAAAGCCATATTTTACATAAGCACCAAGCTTAGAAAATGACAGCCACATCCACTGAAAAAGAACACCGTGTCTCCTCAACTCCCACAGAGCACAGCTCAGCAGGAATCACATGCATCACAACTGTTCATGCAACCACTCAGTAAGGACAACAAATTTCAGCTATAAGGGACCATCAACAGTTTATGAAGCCTCTGCCTCTTTTCTCTCCCCTCCCCCATCCCACCAGAAACAGGATGAAATAATGCTTGTGGGTCCTCTAGGTCTCTGTGTTTTCCAGAGCCACCTTCTGTAAGAGAAAACATAGGTTTTCATGGGTCTCAACTATCCGTACTTAAAACACTGAAGTAGTCAACACCACCTGCTTTTGATTTGGCAGTTATAAAAAACAGTAAGAGGAGAAAAACCAAAACCAACCCAAATCCTTTTGGCTGAATATAACTGTATCAGGACATGAATCACAGAATCACCATATTACTCACGTGGGAAGAGACTGCAGGAGGTCTCGAGTCCAACTTCCCAGTCAAAGCACAAATACACAACTGATTTCATATGTGTGTTACTGAATGCCCAATATATACGGAAATACATGTTGGTTTTTTTAGACGAGTCCGATGTGCACCGAATTTTTCGGACTGCCCTCATGGTCCATTACTTTCAAGAATATGCCTTGCAGCTGTTTGTTCTAGAACTGGTTCTGGACATCTGGGCTCAATCATCTCAGTGTCTGTCCCTTACAGGAGTCAGGAACTGCCACTTATTTCTTTGAGAGATGTTTGCCCCAATTCCAATGAACAGGACGTTTTCTGTCTTTCTAGCTGCAAAGGTATTATTTCTGAACTACATATGAAGTAAATACATTCTGAAATACATAGTACAATGGCACTGACTGGTCCGGAGACAGTGCTATGTTTATACAGTGCTTTTGGGAATTTCCATATCACACGCTTCTTTTCTACACAAGCCAGTCCACCTGTTTCACTAAAGGCAGTAACAGAATTTTCTAATATTGAAGATAGGATACCTGAGAGAACTCCTCTATCAATTGGCAACAACAATATTGTAAACCTATGCTTTGTTCCGGTGCAACACAATGTATTACTTCCCCCAAGAGAATAACATTTATTTCTAATGCTCTTATTGATCTTCATTGTTGTTATTTGCCTGAATGCTGCTAAAACCATGGTATAAGCAAAACAGCCTAATGCTTAGAACATGCCAAAAGTCTCAATATACTACACTACATCAAACATGCTGATCAATATTTTCCTTTTAGCCCCTGCTGGAAAAACATGCAGTTACCTTTCAGAAACTTCTGTAACAACTCATTAGGATTAAGAGATATAGGCTTGACTATTATGGATGTTCTTCTCATGCCACTGAACATCAGCTTTTTCTATGTTTTCAAAGGCTTTCATATTATCACTTAAGTGATGCATCATCAAAATTAACATAAATATGCCACCTGGCAAGTAGCTCTTTTTCCATGCTAACAGAGAATCCATATTAATAATGAAAAATCTATATGATTCCAGAAAAATCACAAATATATAAAAATAATAAAGCATATTACAATTTCAGGAAAACACAGGCTCTGTGTTTTCCCAGTATTTGAAAAACAACTGGTTTGCTTCATTCTGCAGATGCAGGATTATTGGAGTTTTACCACCAGATTTTTGGCTAATGGCCAAACCTGATTCATCATAACAGTATTCCACTATTATGCTTTGCGATTCTATTAATTTTGTTATTTCAGTGCAGTTACATTGGCTTAAAAACAACAATAGTGAATTAGACTGACACTACCTGAACCCCTTCTGTAGACTGGCTTGTCTAGAACTGTGTGGGATAGAAAAAGAGAAGGCTAGAATTTGAGTTATTTATATGAAGAATAAAATAGAATACTAAAAGAAACAAATGTGTAAAACATTAAGTAAATGCAACAAGAGGAAAGAAGAAAAACTACATTTCTTAAGAACTACTCCAAAACATAATAGTTTATTTCCAACAAAAGCTACTACTCAACAGATACGCAAACTCACTCACTGTATTCCCAATGATCCAGTCTTTGTCAGCTCCATAAATCACAATAAATCACATGCAACACATTTAAAATAAACAAACACAGAATTAAATGACCCCTTGAAAGATAAATAATCACTAGTTTAGAAATGGTTTGGAAACTGATAACTTGTATAAATGGAAAATTATGAATTATACCTCATTCCACTCAAATTCCCAGTGGTAATAACAGAATAATGCTTAATTCATTAATCACTGGAAAAAGACAGTAGTGTTACAAAAGAACTGCATTGGGACTGCTGCGTTAGTGTTCACCATGGTGTGAGATTAATGAGTGGCCTACAGAATAAGCGCGTAGCCAGTGATATTGCCATTTATAAAACTGAACCTTCTTTCTGTCTTGACCTTTTTATTCAATAGTCTGCCCTGGAAATCAAAGCTATATAGCACATTGTTTTTTTCTGATCCTACATCATCTTTGGTTTGCTCACAAGTCACAGAACTACAGTCACAACACTAACTTTCTATGTTTTAAACAGTATTTTGCCAACGTCCCAGTGTAATAGTAGCATTGGTCACTCAGCCACTCAGTCTTCCCCAACACTGGAACTGGCAATTCTCAAGAGTTGGTCAGCATCAGTGTTTCCATACCTACAGTGTTTCTTAACTTGTTCCGATTCCTTCTTTAATACCTATTTGGCATGTTCCCCATGCTGCTTAATTTTCCATTACAGCAAGGGATTTGTAATAAATACTCAATAAATACAACATTTCCCACAGACATCACTGCAAATCTTCCATTACTTGAGAGAATTACCACATAAATGGTAAGATTCAAGTGCAGTGACTTTCAATAACTGAAAGAAAAATCATTAATTGCAGTTGCATGAAGAATGTATATAATTAAAGTAAAATATGGCTATCCCCAAATTTGTTTGCAGCTGGGTCAGCAAAGCCTCTGCTAGCAGCAGGCTGAAAGAATCAGGCAGGGCAACTAGAGCAGGATCACGCTGCAGAGACCTGAATTCTATTCTTGGCTCAGCCCTTCACCCAGCAAAGTGTCAAAACCAAAAGTTACATCATCTCTCTGCTTCAGATTCCTGAAAGGGAAAGATGCTTTTGGACTGCAGAGAAAGCATGAGGTGTAAGAGTAATGGTTTCCCATTACTCCAACCTCATGAAGGGTTTTGACTACATTTTCACTTCTGTGGACACATAAAGACACCTTTACATCACAAGAACAGTGAGAAAGCTCTGTGGTCCTATCCAAGAATGGGATCAAAGTGATTTTCCACTGACTCATTTGGCTGGAGGAGACGGGGATGGGGAACGACACCTGAAGACAGGTGTCAGTGTAGACAAAAATCTGGTCCCAGTTTTTAAATTTCATGTAGTGGCTTCATTGAAAAGATCAGTTTTGAATTAAAATAATACTTAGTCTCAAATGTCAGTGTTTGACCAATTAAATTCTATCATCAACCGATATCTTCCACAGACTTCTGTGTTTTAATCTTGTTATTTTCAATGATACAAATTTAAACGTCATAACCCAGGAAGTCATAGAAATCTGGAGATCTAATTGTTACCCAAAGGGATTTCAAAAAGATAAGTAGATTTTATGTGGAGGGGATTTGTTTGCCTTTTAGCTTTAGAACATTTATAGTACATCTTACTTACATTTTCAATTATTTCCCAAAATTTTGAAGGTAGAAACAAAAATGAAATCTAGATGAGCTGATCTCCCCCCAACAGAAGGTGTATAACCAAAACCAAATATCTTCAGGTATTTGCTAAAACACACAGGACTGATTTTAAGCCAAATTTCTCTCACATTTAGGTGCCAAAGGCCAGTTAAGGTCTGCTGTATTCAGTATCCAAATTCTAACTCAATGTGCTCCCTGTTCAACAGAACAACCACCAGAGTCCTGCAAGGAACCACGTCTGTAGGTTAGTCCCATCTTCGCTTCTGCCTCGCATAACAATAACAATTAACCTTATCATCAGACACAACTTTGAAAATATAATAAACAGCCTACTAATTAACAGCGCTAAATTGGTCTCTGAAGCCCCCTTGCTCAGCGCTGGGCTCCCAGAGGCAGTGCCACCAGCACTGTTGGGCTGTGAGCCTTGGTTGGATCTAAACACTGTGCTCCAGGCAGACACGGGCTCGCTGAGCCAGGAGCTGACAGAAGCCAGGCAACTGTATTAGCGCAATGACACAAGCAAGCTGATAAAGCCAACCTCGCGGAGCAGGGTTAACCTACACCCTGTGGCTTTGAGCTGATGTGACACACAGCCACAGGGACTTCGTATCTGCCCAGAACATACCATGTCAACTTTCCATTTGCCAGGCAGTAGGGCTCAGATGACTTAGGCAGCAACTGCCATACAGAAGATCACATGTGAACCTCTACTCAAAGGGCTTTATGTAAAACTGCTGAAAAAACTTGAACCCAGGACTGAAATGCAGGTATCACCCTTCCAGGTATTGCCAATGTTGCTGTTTGGATTTTTCTTTATTTTTTTACTTCTTGTAATGAAGCAGAGATCTTCATATAGTGACATTCAGTTAGAAACTCAAGTCTTGGCACAAGCATGTAATGCTTTGGGATGAATCCAACTCAGCTTACATCTGGGTCATGTTAGCCCTGTTTCTCCGTTTCTTCCTCTCCCAGACCACAGTTATTTCAGCAGCTTTTATAAAGAATTAATAAGCATTTTTAGCGAAAATATAAAATCTAACTGAAGACAAAAAAATATAAGATACATGAGAAAAAGATACAGAAGTGTTAACCTAGAGCAAAAAGTAACTCAAACTGAACCCAATTATATAACATTATTTTCGAAGTTCTAATAGCTATAAATGAGAAAACACAATTCATGACAGAAATTCCAATCACAAAAAGGAATTATCTGCTCTGCAGCAACTAAGTTTGTGACATTTATAATACACAAGAAACCATCAAGCTTAATTATTTGAATTTACCAGTGCTACAGATGCTGCACTGAAATCTAATTAAATAGATCCAGTAAGACTTACAGATGGTAGACTACAAAAAAGGAATTTGCTGATCCGTGCGTTGTTTTAAAAAGAATTCATAATGACCTCTAAATAAAATGGCAATCAATCTTTATTTTAACATGTTATGTTGTGAAAATACACTGCAAATCAATAAAATATTTTCACCTTGATTTAAGGTTCTTAAATTCATCAGGATGAAAAATAGGGACG
Organism: Charadrius vociferus; assembly: GCF_000708025.1. Taxonomy (NCBI): domain Eukaryota; kingdom Metazoa; phylum Chordata; class Aves; order Charadriiformes; family Charadriidae; genus Charadrius; species Charadrius vociferus. The sequence goes on along the minus strand of NW_009646744.1, from coordinate 4,033,013 downwards.
TTTTATGTAGCCTCATAATATCTCTGTAGGACCACTATCACTTCTGCATAGCTTCGCGCCCCGCCCCCCCCCAATCTTAACTACAAAGGCAAGTCTCTTGCATTGTGAGATTTCTTCCAGAACTAAAAAAAGGGAAGGTTCCCTTAATAATAGACTTTCTTCTTCCCCTTCCTTTCCCCTGCCCCCCTCCAGTGTTCTTAAGTTTCTCAAATGATCCAGTACAAGTGGGGGCACAGGTTTTAGTGAAGTCCATAAATTCTTCTGTGATTTCCCCTGCCTTTTGAACATCCCAAATACATCACTTCTTTTCACTATTCACAATTGTAATGAATTAACAAACAACTTTGCAAAATCATCACTCTGTGATGAAACATTTTTTTTACACAAAAGTGAAAGGGTATGGCTGCTAAGTTCGTGGTAGTTTTCCAAAATTGTCATGGTTTCTCCGAAAAGCATGGCACAGGAAAAATCTTACTAGATTTCCTAGAATCGATTTCTAGAGAATTCACAGTTCGTCAGAATTTTCTGAGGGGTTCTTATGTGTGTGGATGGATTGAAATACAAACAATACTCTGTATTAACTCTTCAAACTAGAGCTCCTATAATCTTCCAAATACTTGCACTCAATATGCTGTCTAGTAGGTGCCAATGAACTTTCCGTCTTCCATTAGATACATCTAGTGCTAGCGAATGTCACTTGCTAAGAATAAATATACCTATATAGGTCAATCATGATTCAAAACAGGGGCCTCAAAAAAAACCCAAACACAAAACCCAAAACAAAACAAAAATTCACAAACACACAACCCAAAAAAACCCCCAAAACCCAAACTAACAAAACCAATGAAAAAAAACCCCACCAAACAAAACAGCAGCAACAACACCTAAAACAAGAAAGAAAGGAAAAAGAGGTTGGTGGTGATGGTTTGCAGATTTTGGCCTTGAATAACAGGGGTCATTGCCTGAACAATTCCAAACACCATCAGAGCACTCAGGGTTGAAAGCAAACTGAATATTCATTCTCTGACTCCTGCATGCATGTTTAAAATGCTGCCACTTCCCCAAAGTCCTTTCAAAATGAAAGCAACTGTGTGGGTCCCTTGTAGTTTCATTTATTGAGCCCTTGGGCTCAGAGTTGTGTCTTGCCAATCTGTGTCTGATTGAGAAAAATTATTACAGCTCTAGTGCTGTCCTCTTGGAGTTCCACAAACTTGCAAAACTCTCACTGCAGTAGCAATCACAGTTCTATTTCTCTTCAGCTACAGGTTGTTGCTATAGGTTCTTTTGCCATCCCAGATGCTTCAGCCAGAGACATATTTAAAAGAATGGATCCAATTAGACTCTCCTTACATATCACACATCTCCAGATTGATGCCATACTCGGCTGGACTGGAAAAGGCCATTATAGGGCACAGAAACCACGTCCTTGCTGACCTTGCACAGAATAGCCTCAGAGTCAAGGACCTATAAAGGATATTTTCGAGCCTTTATCCTGTAACTTGCACTAAGCAATACTTGGATCTTGCTTCTACTCCATTTATTGCTGTTCCTTTCATTATCTTCATTAAAAGCTGGCTCTAATTAAGCAGCCAGTATATCTTTCTAGTTGCATGGCAATAAAGGCAAAAGACGATCCTAGATCAATTATTTGTGACATGCTGCTCCTTACCGCGGAACTAGAAAATATGTAACTTATTAGCCAGCATTATGTTATGATTCCTGAGCATTACAAAATGTTAGGCAGATGAGTCTGAATGATTTGACACCAAGCATTTTTGGTGTTTACTGCTGAATCAAAGTTAAGATTCATTAGGCTATGGACAGTAAGAGTCGAATTTTATTGCATATGACCCATTTCCTATTGCAGGATACTCAGCGACTACCACAAAGACAGACATGAAAGGGCATCTCTTCTGAGTGCTAGAAAGCCTTGAAAATTACACATTTGGCAACCAAATGTAGCAGAATCCATGCATCATGCAAGAATAAGATCAAGCATCAAAGCAGAAGCAAAATGAAGACAAAAAGTCCGTCCCAATGAGAAGTTCTTCACTAACAATCTCTGTAAAAGAGAAAATGCTGCTATTTCCTCTGAAGGTCAGCAAGTACTTCGTATTTCAGACTAAATGCAACAAACTTTCCAATGAACTCTCGCTGAAAGCAGTCTGCTAGACATCCCATCTCCTTTTTTACTGAGAACCCTTTCCGTGTCAAGTCCGGCATCATTTAGCCTCCAAGGTAACCAGTCCTGCAGTAAGTCACTGAAGTATGAGTCAGACAGCGACTTCCACTCCGGCTCCCTAGTCACATACAACAAACTCCCACCTCCAGCAGCGGTGATAACTACCACTGGGGAACTTGCTGGGAGAGTCATTGTACCCTGAAAGTACCCAGTAAACACTAACGACTTTCAACAAGCACATCCTATGGGAAAGCAAACCAATTCTTTCTGTCTTCGGCCATAGGTAGTTTCTACTTGTAAACCTTTGTGGCTCAGGCTGTAAGATATGAGCTGAATCTTGGCTTTAGAGAAGAGCTTCATACTGGCAAGAATTTGATTTCACTTTGCAATAATGAGGCATTTCCCGTCCGTTACCTGTTTCTAGAGCAGCACTCTGTCCAGACTCCTGCCAGGATTCACTTCACACCATCATCTCCAGCATTCACAAACATGTCAGCTGCCCTGAAGAAGGGCTCGCTGCTGTTTATTGATATGGAGAAGCATGCTAACGACAGAACAATTCTTAAATGTCTTTACATCACCTAGCAGGATTGATACTACCAAACCACAATTCTGCTTTTATATGGCTACACTAAATTCAGTGAGAGACTTGCCAGGATGATGATTTTCTTTGAACAAATTGAGCCTTTTCAGTAACTTATAAAAGAAACAGAAGGAACTATGCAAAACTCAAGCTCTTTTTGTGAGGTGTGAATTATAACTCCTACATCCAACCCCATCTACCCTTCCTCAGTGCCTTTGGGAAAACTTGCATCACCAGGTCAGGTGGTGCTTCTCTTAGTGTTTTCACTTGGTGAGAGCAATGTTCATTGGTGACCAAGGATGTTTATGATTTATCAATTAAATATAATTATATTTAATTTCCCAATTAGAGAGCAAGAGACAGCACGCATGCATGGACTCATGCATATATAGGAAAAGGCTAACAAAAGACTTCATAAGGACTTAATAAACTCAGCTAACTCAGTTTTTATGAAGTCTGCTGTTTAATTTCATCAAGGCTTGCTCATTCTAGCATTCATTCAGCCAGAGACAGTGGTTCAACTCCAGTTCTTCTGGACTCTCAACAGATAACCACTGTTTCCTGCCTGTCTGCAATTGCTCTTCAAGACACTCGAAGAAATATGGGATCTCTCTCAAAAATACAGGGATTCTTCCTGAGGTCTGGGAAAAAAAGCAGTCCAGATCAGAGACCAATCTTTGCATCATCCTATTCTAGAACTTCCTGCTTTATCTGCCAATTTACATCAAAGGCATTTTCATCTCAACTGGATTTCCCCTTTGTGTGTGAAATGTGCGATACACAGACATGCACATGTTTCTAGATAGTGCGAGAGAACCAATTCACCAAACCACTCCTAAATTTGGCTGCAGAATTCTGGACTGATTTAGTTATTGGCTCACCAGGTTTTTTAAGTGTGCAGTGCCTAAACTGGCTGTCACAGCAAACAAACCTTTATGTTGCATCACCCCAACAGAAACCCTAGAAGTCAGCACAAACAGATAACGTCCCAGAGTAAAATAAGAACTATAGATGACAATAGCAATGATTTTCTTACTAACTTCTCCAAATGCATGGAAGTTCTTCAGCATCACTTAAAGGCACCACAAGTAAACAAAAAGTGAGTTAAAAAAGCCCTTCATAATAAACTACCCAATTTTAACTGTATGTGGCGTGAGTAGGTTAAGTAGCTACATTGGATAGAAAAGTGATTGTTGGCACATAATTAATCATATCTGACAAAAAGTTATTTCCATTATCATCCAGGATAATACATCAACAAATACCACAAAACAGTCTCCATGACAAAGGACAATCCTTTCAAATGCAGGAAGTGTTTCCTGGTAACTGACAGCAGGGCACTCTATAATGGGAAGTGTCACTCATGCCCTTTTATCTGATGTTTAACGGTTATCTATTTACACCAAGAAACCACACAGCAAAATGACCAAGGACAAGTGTATAACAAATCAATAGCAACCTCAAATCAAAGAGCAATTATATAGAGGGGAAGGAAAAAAGAAAAAAAAAAAAAAGTGAGGCATTTCAAAATACCGTAGCATCATTCGTTAATGTCAATGTATAAGACGTAATTGGAAAATAAAAACCTCCTCTCATAAATAACTAAGTAGCAATAGTATTTTGAAATAGGAATTCAAACTAGAACAAGTATAATCTAGTGGTGGTTTTGGCAGTGTTAGGTTAATGGTTGGACGATGATCTTAAAGGTCTCTTCCAACCAAAATGATTCTATCAGTCTATAACCTATGGAGGTAGATCCAGTTAAGAACAATAAATGAGGAACTGCCACTTCTGTCCATTCTGTCCATTCTCCTTCCCTAGGGTTGCCAGTCTCAGCAAAATCCATGTGTTGCTACTTTGAAGACACCCACCAGATCGTGTTGCACAGCCTAAAACTTGGAGTACATTGAATCAACAGCAGCTAGCGACACACTACTTTGGGACAGAATAAAATGTATTTATTTCTTCTTTTATTATCCTCCCTTGCTGCTGACATCCCATAAATTATGAGTGAGTGAATTAATGCTTTCTGATCATAAACTCCTGACCACCACGTTGTTTTGCTCAAATGCTGAAATCAAACACAGCACCATTGGTCAAATGTAGCCATTTCAGTCACATCGGCAAGCTCTTATCACTGCCAACGTCTTGTTACTGTGGATATGAGTACATACAGACTGCAAAAAGAAAGCTTGAGTGAGGGATTCTTTTTAAGCCCTCATACATGAACCAAAAACATTACAGGATTTTCCAGAAGATACGAGAAGGAAAATGTGGGGTTTTTCTCAGCTTTTTATATTTTAGTTATTTTAATGTTATTTTTCAGTCATACCTCCAACAAGATAACAACATAACTGCATATATTTGCACACTTCTCACAACAAAAGTTCACGAGAAACGTTATTTATAGGAATCACTGCCATTACAAAATTATTTTTGAGGAGTATACCATACACACCTGAATGTATATAGTTTTAGTTTTAATAAGACTAGCAAGATACACTTCTGTATATACCCAAGGATAGCACAACTTAAGGAAACCTGGATGAAAAGCTTGAAATTCATAACAACTTCTTCAAAGGAAAACTGTGGAGCTCACTGTGAAGAATACCAATAGATCATTCAAACTCTGGCTTTAATATTCTCATGCAGTTAGCATGCAAACTGAAGCAGTACAAAGTACTATATTTGGGGCACTTTAGATGGGTTGTCAGATGAAATGCTAACAGTAAAAATTGCCGTATCAAATGCAATATCACAGGGAATAAAATCAATTAGAGAAGACTGCCTGTATCTGAAATTACTCTGAACTACAGTATCAGAAAAGACACACAGATTGATTGAGTAGAAATATCAGAACTCCCTTAGATTAGAGCTGCAAATTTAAACAGATTAAAACTGCTAAATCATAATCAAGGTAACATCCTTCCCCCCATCCCCTTGTACAGTTAGCACAGACTATAAACAAAGCAAGACCTCAAGGTAGTTAAGAGTTTGGGGATTCTGTTTTGGGTTGGTTGGTTGTTTTTTTTTCTTCATTGTCTTTCCTTGTATTTAGAAGCTGTTATTATCTGCATGACTTTTTACTTCATACTGTCAGAGTACTGGACATGACATATATGAGTACATGCTTTGGGACTCTTCTGTTAAGGTGCAGAAAAGAATCCAAGAACTAAGTAGTATCCAGGATGACTTCTTGCATGTATAGAAAGCTCATACAACTACCTTGCCACAGTGCTCCAGGCGTTCATGCTGATAGTGTTATAAAGCACAGTAAATAAATTTAAGAAAAAAATTAATCTGTCACCTGCACCTAATTCAAATTAGAAATAAGATTCTGAAAAATGGTTATAAAGTTCAGGTGGGAGTGAGAGCACTAGTGCCCTCAGGACAAATGCTGCCCCTAAGAGACAACAGATGAAATAAGTGGTTACATCCTGTTTCTTACAGCTTTTATCTTGACATCTGCTACTGGACACGGGCCGGATACTAGGTCAGTTAGACACTTGGACTTAGCCAGTATGACTGCTGTTATAAGCATAATAAAGATGACTGAGAAATAGTGTTGAAAAGAATATCTTCATTTTAACAAACTAGATGCAACATTGTCAACATCAATAGCATGGACAGAAACACTTATATGCAATATAGAGTCCCTTTTATGAAGGTTAATGTCCTCTTCAAAGACAGCAGATGCTATTTCCTGCAGGTGATTAACTCCTGCATTTTCACTTATTCACTGGAGAAGGAGAAGAAAACAAGGTTGATGCTAGTCATTTCAATCACGCCTTGCAGTAAGCCAACCAACAGCCCTTCTACTGAGGCGCTGTGACAAGCACAGCAGTAACAAAGGTAGTAGTCTGGCAGCACATATACTCTTCCATCTTTTGTGCTTCATCGGTATTCTAACAGACAGATTTCATATGTAGAGTATAACACAGAAGAAAAATAACAATGAAGACTGGGTTTTAAAAAAGAACCCTCTTCAGTTGGTATAAATCAGCACAGCTTCAATGACTTCTTGGAGGCAGACTACAGTTAAATCACAAGAAAATAATTTAGATTCCAGTTGGTGTCTCATTCTGACTTGCTCTAACTCCTTAGCAAAAGTAAATGTTCTGAACCACTTTATGTTGAAAGTTCCAGAAAGGCACTTTCAATTAAATCACGTGAAAATTAACCATAATACACAGCAATGTCTTGAATCATTTCAGCTGGTATGGGAGCTAATGAAGGAGATTAAAGAACAGAGATGAACACAACAGGAAACGAAGAGAGAAGAAAGGTACTGGAAGCAAAGTACAGGGCACAGGGTTACCGAAAGATGCACACAAATAGTTAAAAGAAAGGATGAAGTAAGGTCAATGGAGAAACATATTTAAAGAAGAATGAATTACATACATAAAGAAAATGGTAAGCCAGAATGAACCACATAATGCAGTTAAAGAAAATAATTGGAAGACATAAGGCTGAGACGGTGAGAGAAAGGAAATAAGTGAAGCTACAAGAAGAGACAAATCCAAGCTTACTATTATGTGAAGAGCCTGATTTATTATTATCAAATGGATTTTGTTGCCTTCTTGGCCAAGTTTCATATTAAGAAGACCAACTAAATTAAAAAATAAGAAATTAGATATAAAAAAGAAAGGTTAAAGTCAAAATGAATGACACAATTCTTGGGACAGCAGTGCTGCAAAATAAATACCTGAACACCCCAGAAGCACATGAAATTTTACCCTGACCTGTTCTATAAGGTATACCAATAAACATTCAGGATTAGGACTGTGTATTCTTGATTCCTGCAGTCACCAGCTGGCCTTCTCTGAAGGGTATCCCCTCATTCCCCCTCTCTCCATTCACTTTAAACTGAAGCAGAGAAATACGTGCTCCTATAATCCTGCCCGTGAACGTCCCCTTCCTCAGTTCTGTCCAGTATATAACACTTCTGAGGAATGGTTCTGAGGAATGGCTGAGCCCTACAGTGATGACTGCCATTAATAGAGGAGAAACAGCAACTCTGGATGAAAAAGTAATCTCAGTTTATCTGATAAGTTACATTTGAAGGGAAGGGGAGTATTGATCTTCATATCTATTTAGAGCCATGACATTAAAAACAATAAAACCCACAAAAATAAAGCAGCTTATTCTATCAGCTGACAGCTTCAAATTGACCTTTTGCTAAAATCCAATTTTAAAACTTTTGTTCCAAAAGGAAGACAGAAAAAAACCACAACCAATCTCCAACATCTGCAACTGAGAAACATCTGTCTCTTGATAACGATTTGACCATGGCAGGCAACTAAGAACTACCAGTAACAGTTCCACGGGAAGGCAGCAAGCAGTCATAGCAGGAAGGCACATGCCAAATATAATTCTGCTACTGAACAATTTCTAAAGGCCACTTGCAATAGTTTTCCTGTGTTCTGACTTGAAATCATATTTTTGTACCTATAGCTCTAATTTTTTACTTAAGGCTACTGACATATAGCAAAATACAGACATGTTGAAGCAAAACAGGCTTCTTTTGATAGGATTATTTTCTAGTCTTTGGAAGGGAAGAAGCTTTAAATTAACGTATAAGGTTTAACATTTTCATAGGGAAAACATGACCCCACTAAAGGTAAATTTGACTGACTTCAGTGGGACCACAACTTCAACCTTAAACACCAGACACTTGAAATACAAATAACTAACATCTATAAGTGGCTAAAAATTGGAAAACATTGGGACAGGTTCCAGTTCAGGAATAAGCATTTCATTTGATTTTGATCAGCAACAGAGGGAAGAGAGCAGCACATCAGATACAGAACTGTTCAACCACGAAACAAGAGCTAAGACAACCATTAGGGTTGGTTTAGTTTTGTTTAAAGTGAAAGCTTCAGAGCACCAAAATGTCACCAGACTTCTTGGAAAATAATGGCAAATCTCTCACAGTGACTAATATTTCAGCCCTGCCAGCACTCAGAATTTAACAGCACTGAAACAGGGAAAGAAAATACCGTCACCTTGTCATTCTGAAATGGACCTATAATCAAAACCATTGAAGTGGGTTCATAGAGAAGTATCAACCCCACTAAAACAGAAGGCAAGCTCAACTTCAAAAAAAAAGTTAAGCTTCAAAATACACCTGATTCTCACAAAATAAAATACGTTTTGTACATTCTGTGATCCCACAAAGTAAAACACAAAATGGCACATTCCGTATCTCCTACAACACTCAGTCATTTATTTGGAATTGTCAGTAGTTTATACTGCTTATTTTCAGGTCTGCCTGCAGCCTTACAGCCTCACGCTGTGATTTTGTCAGACGCCAAGCCTTGCAGGGTCAGGTTGGGTTAACTCTTGTGTGTAAGACCAGCTGCTACATTTTCCCCTGCAGATAGCTGCATTTCTGAGGCAGGTAAGTGACTTACCTTAGAAGATTTTCCCAAATACTGTTTATAGGATTCAAACACATCTATTCTTTTGGTAATGTATTTATGACATTATGGCATCAACATACAGTCACCACAATAAACACAAAATTTCTGATTGTTTATAACCAAAGGCTTCTTACAAGGATTGAATGACTAAATTACTTTTGTAAAATAAACAGCTTTCCAGTGAAAGCAAACAGATTTTGAAACTTGCAACCATGCAACTATGTATCGAGGCTCAAACTTCAACCACTAACTAATCAAATGCATCGCTAAACATAAATCCTGGAAACAGCTACAGAAGACCCTAATTTGGAGCATGCAAGCAAGTCCACTGAGTTCTTGATCACTGCTTTTCCAAAGCTGAACACTTACTTAAACATTTGCAGATTTGGAAACTCCAAGCATTCTGTCCACATATTTAACAAACTTCATTGTTAACATATTTGTTACAGTTACCAAAATTAATAATGAATTTATGAATAATGAGTTTTCTGTGCTTTAATTTATTTTAAACTCCTTTGAATGGAAGGTGTTCTCCTCACCCCCTTCCCAAAAGCTGGCTGGTTGTTTTTTATTCTCCTATTTATTCACATCAGAAACAGCCCTGTGCAGAAGCAAATATGGAGAAGTAGATAGAGATTTGAAGACACTGCTGCAAATACGCTGGTTGTAAAACTGATGTTACAAATTGCTATACCTTATTATATCACACACAAGAATCATAAGAAAAATTATAAGAAGGAAATGGAATAGAAAGATAACTTGTACTCAGCTGGCTGATAAAACGAGTAGAAAAGAAAGCGAAAGGTTACGTATTTTTTTTACTGCAAAGTGTGAGGGGCCCAATTGCTTGAACAGCTTACTGGGATCTACAAAAAGTATCTTGGGTCTAAACACAAATGTCAAAATAAACACACGTTAAAATTATTGGACAATCAGTACTCCCTTGAGGAGAAAGGAAATATGTCAGACTTTTATCCCTGTGGTTACATGACGTCTATACAGCTGAAGCGGAAGGATACCAAAAACTTCAGCAGATTTTCGTTCAGAAAAATGGAGTGGGACTTAAAGAGGCAGTGATATGCCTCACACTTCATTTTCTCAAGCTCTAGGGAAACTGTTTTGACAGGTAAGTGACCAGATAAGTAGAAACTATGATCTTCCATGAAGAAGATAGGAGAACCTGGGGGAGGGGGGGATGTTATGAATTTCTGAAATATGCTGAAACCGTATCTTCAATCTGAACATGATAAAGCTTTATCAGGGTGAGCACTTCACAACTTCATTATAAACAGCAATTTGTTTGAAGCTTCAGGCACGGTATTGAAAACATAACATACCCGCTTAGTACTTCTGGCTACAGAAATTAGTTAACATAATATTGACTTAATCAAAAGAATGCATTTTAATTCCATGGTATTTTACATAATAATGGTACAGCTACCGTTTTTCTGAAATAGAGTACGACATTTACAAATTAAATTAGTTTCTGTAGCACCTATAAAAATATTCAGTACGAAGCGTTAACCTTGGGTTTCAAACCGGTCTTTTACATAATGCAACTTGCTTTATACAATACCTTTATTTCCTCTATTAAATGAGCTTTATGTTAGTGTCTATCCTTTGTGCAATGTTCCAATAGGCTCTGTTCAATTTATTTTCAGGGCAGGCAAAATTACACTTGTTAATGATCTCCCATCTAACAGAAAAATTAATGTCTTTAGGTAGGCTTTAAACTTGCTGGGAAGATTGTACTGATCTGGTAGTTATACACCACTTTCTTAGGAATCCAAACCTTTACTAATCTGGTATCTATATGCCACTTGCTCAGGAATCCAAGTTCCTAGGGACAAACGCTATGCTAAAACATTTGTTTAGTACCACATATTCACAGATATACCCAAGCCTAACACACCAGAAGATTTCACCCATAAAACGGATACAATGCAAGGAGCTAATAACTGCAGCACAGAGAAAGAAAAAATAAAATAAATAAATAAATAACCCACAAAAAAACACCATAAGCCAACCAACAACAAAAAAAACACCAAAAAGCAACCACAGAAATTAATTCAGGGTCAGTGACTGTACATACAGAAAAGGGAGGAATAGAAGGAAGGAATGAAAGTAGCAGTTCAGAAAACTAACCAGAAGTGACACCAGAGTGGGACAGCAAAGGTGATGCCATACCAGCCCACCCCGAACCTACAGCTCTGGCAGATTACACAGCTCACTTCCCAGGCAGCAGGAGATGCCTGATGTCACTCATAGGATCACTGAGAACTGTCAGGTGTAGTCAGTGTCACATCCTGTCATTGCATTTTTTACTTGCTGGGTTGTCTCCAGGTGATTAGAAAGAAAGGAATATGAACCCATTCCAAAACAAGAAAAGCATTCAAAAACATTCCAACAAACTTTAGAGTTACACATCTCAGAAGAGAACCATGCCCTGTTGATTAGGAATCAATGAGGAAAAAGATACCATAGTGCAGCCTAGAAGCCACTGTGGACAGACAGTGGCACAAATTCCATCTTCTAGAGTATAAACAAATGCTCTTGTAGGGTCATAGGAGCAGAAATATCACTATTCTTTGCTTTTAATATTTTGAGATCAACTATAATAAATTGCAAAATTGCTACACTTAAAAGAGTACGGCACTTTGCTTTAATGTGGCTCCTGGAAAGAACTTCAAGTGCTCAAGAACTGGACAGATAAGCCTTCCAGTTCATGTTAGAAGATTCGCATTATTAGATTCCTCAAGTCAGAACAGTATTAAAAACATGACTTGCTTCAGAGATATAACGATAATAGCCATCTGAGTCAGTGACGTTAGGCTTTATGGTAGACATAGCAATAAAGAGTAGCTGCATCTTCATCTCCTTTCCACTCTCATGAACTGGAAGTAGGGTTTTTCTTTTATGCTACAAGCTATTAATTTATTTTTTTTTTTGTCAAGCTATGATTAAGGAGCTTAAACAAATGCTCACAGTTATAAGTTAGACAGCACACTAGAGAAATCGGGACTCTAAAGTAGTCTCTGCACTTCTGTATTTTGCCATGGTTGTGTCATTGTGCAGCACTGGCTTACTCTTCAAGTACTGCTACCCCCTGCATAGCGCAGGAATTCACACCAGTTTTCCACGAGCTAGGCTTTACGATCAAAAACAGAGTGACCACAGCAGCAGCAGTTCGGACAAAATAGCTCTGTGCTGCTGTGACCTACTGGCTAGCAATATCTGGTAGCAAACTCACAGAACTTGGCTAAAGGAAGAAGGTATGCAAGGCAGCTATAAAAAAGAAAGTGAGAAATAGTGTGACTTCAGGCAGCACACAGCTGGGAAGAAGGTATTTGCACACACCCAGGCATTCTGAGGGAAGGACCACACGGATGTCTGTGTCTGGCCTCACAGAGCACATGCACAAGGGCAAAAAAAAAAAGGTTTTCAGGATGACAGATGCTCTGAGGTGGAAGATTTCTGTAAAGCTTTTTTGGTAGCAGAGTTCATAGCCATTACCACAACACATGGCTTCATTGTAATTTTCCATGTGAAAGGAGGCAAAAAGGAAAAAAAAAAAGCCTCTCCCCTTCACTGGACAAGTGAGTCAAGTATAAAAATACTCTGAAGCAAATGACAGCTTTTTAGTTCATCTTTACATCTAACAATGACAGCTGTTTGCATGACTCAGATGGATGATTCAACTGGTGGTGTCCTCTCAGCTCACTCTAGATAGAAGGGAAGGAGCGAAGCAGTTTATTTTTAAGTATGCCTAGCTAACAACATTTTGATGAGAAATCCTTTAAAATGCTTTCTTTCCTTGAGAGCTGAGGTCTTATTTAAAGTCAGCTTCAAAGATAAATAAGAGTAAATGGCTTCCAGGGAATCTGGAGACAAAGCAGAAAGCCTTAAAAAACAGAAGGAGCATACTTTGAAAACATTGTGTGACGCCCTAGGTGCTTTGTCTGTCTTAAGCAAAGGCCAAGAGTCAAGTCCCTGTTTAAAAACAGCTGAAGAGACCCAGAGTTTTGATAATTCTGAAACAGCATTATCTAGTGGCTTATTAATTACTGGAGAATCTAGAGACTCTCAGCAGTCTCTGTTCTTCCTCCCCTGTAGCCATTACAGCTTTAAAGGCAGTTCAAACTAGTCAAGAGACTGGCTGGACAGGTGGACAATTCCAGGAGACAGTTTCTCACATCAAGAGCTTTCAGAGATACTTTGTCTATTCTGCTGTCATTCAAAATGGATCCAGAGGTAGATGCTGTAACCCAAGATGCTCAAATTCTACAAAGGTCTCCTTACCTAGGGCATGAACCAAAATACATTGTGAACTAGTCTCTTTCAGGATGCACATCACCTGACTGTAGTTGATGAATTTTTCAAATACAGGATTTTAAATGTCAGCACAGAGCTTCCAAAGGGACAGAACACTGCCCGAAGGATAACCTGTACTAGTAACCGCCCTTTCAGAAATACTAACTTAACCTTGCATGGAGCAGGAAGATATCCTATCTGTTTTTCAGAGACACTTAGCTTGAGTATAAAGTGGTCACCTGTCCTAGTTTCAGCTGGGATAGAGTTAATCTTCCTTCTACTAGCTGGTATAGTGCTGTGTTTTGGATTCAGTATGAGAATAACGTTGACATCACCGAGTGGGCAAACGTCACAGAACTGGTCATCAGAAGGAAAAACAAAAGGCAGTTAATTGTTTTTACTTTCTCTAGACTGTACTTCAAAAGGGAGGTAGGAAACATCCATTTTCCATTCTCAAAGACTCTTTTCAGCTCTAGTATCACATTAAAATTCGTATCTCCAGAAATCATAAAGTTTGGCCTCGGTTATCGCCATCTATTATTTCCATAGGAGACTTCAACACGTTATACAGGATTCCCTCACAGCCTAGCTCACTCCAAAGCACAGCAAAGAAACAGATGGAATACCAGTTATTTCTGAGAGGAAACTAAAGCAGTATCATAGAATATGTCTACTTTAGTTGATAACAAGGACAACGGTAACAAAAGCAGCTTGCTTTGCTCCTGAATATATCTTTGATGACAAAGAAGCACTTAGGGAACAAGGTAAATTCATTCTACAGATGACATCTTTATAAAATGTGCATGCAGATTCCCAAAACATTTTTGATGAAAAATTACTACAGATTTTTCAATGAGAATAAACAGTAAAACTTACCCAAACAGACTTATATTTAGGCATAAAACTCTGCATCTTAGACAATAGTTTGAATTAATCACCTGTAAGTGTGAATAATTTTCATGCAAACAAGCCAGTTTTAATCTGGGTGGGTTGTTTGTTTTAACCTCAGGTTTTTTTACCCTCAGAATCTCAGCCATAGAGACACTGGTGCTTCATGCTGTCACAAATTCTGAAATACTGGAAAATGCCAGTGGATCCTTTTCACTCAGGTCTGAAGCACATTAGGATTCCTCTCCCAAGAGCAGCCATCCTACTCAACAGAAACAAGCAGAAATCCCAGTGCTCTCCTGAGATAAAATTGTCAGAAATGCCGAATGATTTAATGGCCCAGTCCACTTACGTGCAGGCATACCCAGGCCAAGTACCAGTGCTCTACTACCAATCTAGGAGTCTTGCCAATTGTGCAGGGATAAAAGCAGCATCAGTTGGATATTCTTTTTTAACACCGGCTGGTAGTTTGCCATTTCATTTGTTAAGTGAGGCTGGCCATGACTTTTAGTCTGGCATTTTCTTATTGGTTTTATTCAAACTACAGTGATAGCTCCAAATGATTCACTGTGGGGAATTTACTATGAATTTTTGAAGCATGATCTAAGGTCTGTCTGTGGAAAACAGCCTTCTTTTTCTTACATTCAGTAGGGTACAAACAAGACTTTAGAGATAAAAATCCATGTATTTTGCTTTGCTTTTCAGAAAGTGAAAGCTGAAAATAAAAATAAAACCATTTATGTAACACAAATGATGAGGCTGAAAAGAATGAGGAGCTATTCCTGCAGTGCCCTAACTTTTCCTATTTGCATATGGTGTACATGTGAAAGCAAAAGGTAATAGAAGCACCCTTAACTAAGCACAGAATTGAAATCAGCGTCAGATTTACAAGCAGTAATAAACTGGAAGGTATGGATGAAAGGTTAGGTAGTTGATGTGTTCTATGCAGGAATATAAAGGAAGTGACTATCCACCTCCTACCTATGTGGTCTCTGTGTACAGGTGCAATAAAAAGGATTTTTAATGCTCAGAAAAGGTATGCCAGCAAAGGCCTAGCACTGCTGCTCACATATGTAAAGGAGGTGGGAGGAGAAAGAGCTGTATGATCACAGCAGGGTGTAAGTGCTACATGGCTTAACTTAACACTGCATTTGCCTTGCTAGAAAGCTCAGGAAGGTAGCCATTCCTCCAAATCAGGAATTCACTTTGTAAACAGTGTTTTGGAACAAAGTGAG
This sequence comes from Charadrius vociferus, assembly GCF_000708025.1. Taxonomy (NCBI): domain Eukaryota; kingdom Metazoa; phylum Chordata; class Aves; order Charadriiformes; family Charadriidae; genus Charadrius; species Charadrius vociferus. Next base: position 4,017,392 of record NW_009646744.1, on the reverse strand, counting down.
CAACAACTTGCACTCTCCCTTCCCCCAGAAAGAAACACTCTGAAGGCAGCAAATGAAAATTTACTTTATGAAATTCCTTTTTATTTTCCCTTTTGTCGCTCCCTCAAATTATTAACAATAAGTTGTTTACTCCCTGTTGCTGGATTTCATATGGTTTCCTATAGCACCATACCAGATTCTTCATACCAGATGTCTTCATGTTCTACCGCTGAGTAGAGTAGCTTAATGATCTTTTAAAAAGGAACAAGTCAGGTTTCCAACTCTCTGTACGTTCTTCTGGTACGTCCCCCATGGTTTCTCAAAGTATCTGCAGCCAATCAATAAACAGTCCTAAGTACTACTCTGCCAGTAGCACTGGGAGAGTGGATGAGGTGGTCTTCATTTCTTCCTCAGTTATTTTGCAAAGTCACATTAGGGCAAGTTATAGTCTGACCTGAAAGGAACAATTCTGCAACTTGGCAGGTAGTGGTAAACCCTATCATTATTGGGAATGCTATGTAATTCTTCAGCCTTTCAAGGCAGTTGAAGTTGCAAGCAGCACAGCTGCAGTAACTTCAGATCCTGGTGATAAGTCATTTTGCCTTGCTATTCCATGCTTCAGTGATTAAGAAACAGCTGCTTCTGAAGCCATGAACGTATAACTAAGAGCCACTGATGTGGTATTCAGGAAAAACTAGGAGAAAAGGCATCTTAAAATTTCACCGACTTAGCTCCAAAGGCGAGGAACTATTCTGAGCAAAGTTCCTGTGACCCATGAACTTATTGGCTCAAGTGGTTGTAATAAGCTAAATAATTTCTGAAAACTCTTGGTCAAGGAATTGTTTCTGACTAAAGCTTTAAACAACTTAGGCTTAGGTCTGTTATGAGGCAACTGAAACTGTAATGCTTTTGTAGCTGAATACTAAGATGACTAGAATGCTGTTACCCAATAACATGATGGTTGTGACTGTTGATAATCTCTGAACTGAAGACACTTCAGCTAACTTAGAAAAGGCTATTCCCGAACGTGAACTGGTTTTATGAGGTCCACAAGAGGAAAGGGAAAGTACAGAGGGCCCAAGAGAAGTCAAACTTTGTGCAAGTGCTGTTTTTTCAGTAAACTTAACTGAAGTTTGTTTCTAGTCTGAGCAAAACATTCCTAACAAGAGCAGCATACTGACAAGGCACAGAGATTGTAAAAAAAAAAAAAAGACCATATAGTGACACAGATGTTTTCATTTAGTTCTACTTCTGACCACATCAATTCATGATAAATATTAATTATTGGTATTATAAAATTTGTATTGGTCAGCAGCCCTTGCAAAGATGAGTCTCCAGTGAGCGGGCTTCTGCATGATCACATAGGAGCGCTTCTTCCCCAAGATCTAAATATATTACCATCTAAATACATTCAGGAATTAAAAAAAACCCAACTGTCAATTAAACTGAAGCACAAACAATTGGTTCAATCTTGTCAATGAAGAAAATGTCACAGTTGGAAACTTTAATTTTCATACTGGAAAAATTTCAAGACAGTTTTACATAAAAATCGGAGATTAGAAAGATGTCTAGGCAAACACAAAACTACACTTTTATTCTGTGAATTACTTATTGTGAGGAGATATGGGGAGTTTATGATGGAAAAAGAACAGTTCACAACATGTTGAAATTTGTATTTTGGTGCATGGAGAAAATTAGGAGTTATCAAAGATAATTTCATTGGCTATTACAGATACTGCCCAAAATATTCCATACATAGAGGGAATAGCACAACTGTTTTCACAGAAATATTTTATGTCTGTATCCACAGAGTCTGCAGGGAGAAAGAGTGATATAAAATAGTTTCACAGACTAAGAGAATACCCAATTCATTGTGACTTGAAGGTAAATACAGGTCATCTCACAGAGATAAACAGCTCAACATGGGTTCATTTATCTTTAAAAAAAAAAAAAAAGGGAAAAAGAAAAAAGAAAATAAGAAAATGTGATCTTGACTAGACTGGATGGTTGTAATAATTCAACCAGCTCCTTTGGGATAGAGAATACCATATTTTTACTTTATTGATGAAAAACATATTTAGAGTATTTTTCGCTTTAGCAACCTTCTGTTCTCCTCCTTGCTCCTGCCTCTCCTTAAAATCAAATATTTTTAAGTTTTGAATTTGGAGAATGGAATCATGCAACTAATCAATCAGCCTTTATATCTGAGATCTCATCATTCTGTACATTACCTCATACAAATCTCAGTGATTGTGCCTGCAGGGCTACCACTGCTTTCTAAAAAGATTACATGGACCAAAAGAAACCACTTTGTTTTGCCCTCTGGCTTTCTATGTGAAACAAGTGTCATGGTGAAATGCTGACAAAATCCTCTCATGTTTTCCAGCTTTGAAAAATTGCAGCACAATGCTAATGTTGGAAGCACACAAGCAAAATATATAGAGAGGGTTTTTTTATTTGTTTTGTTGTGGGTTTTTTTTTAAATATGCTACAGTACAATACTTACCAAAATCTGGGCAGACAACAGAATTGTTCCCTTCTGCGATGAAATAAGAATGGGGGAAAGGAGAAATCCAATAGACTTTTTTTCATATTTACCCTATATATGAACCCATAAATAACAGGTTTCAGCTATGCAGGACAACAAAGGTTGATATTAATCCTTGTGCAGCATGAGACACTAACATCCAGGAGATGTTGTGAAAGTTTAGGCGTTTTCCACACTTTATATATGTCCTACACGCTGAATTACACCAACAGTTTGGGCCCCCTCACTACAAGAAAGACACAAGAGGCCAAGGGGAGACCTTACTGCTCTCTACAACTACCTGAAAGGAGGGTGTAGCGAGGGGGGGTCGGTCTCTTCTCCCAGGTAACAAGAGATAGGACAAGAGAAAATGGCCTCAAGTTGCACTAGGGGAGGTTTAGATTGGATATTAGGAAAAATTTCTTCACCGAAAGGGTTATCAAACATTGGAATAGGCTGCCCAGGGAAGTGGTGGAGTTGCCATCCCTGGAGATATTTAAAAGACGTGTAGACGTGGTGCTGAGGGACATGGTTTAGTGGTGGTTTTGGCAGTGTTAAGTTGATGGTTGGACTCGATGATCTTAAAGGTCCCTTCCAACCTAGGCGATTCTATGATTCTAACTGCTACAAATTCTTTTTCTACTTTACTCCTGCACCACTGTATTCGAGCATCATCCACGGGAACAGAGCAAACTGCTTCCCAGATAAGCTTGCAGCAGCACACAATCACTCGGTGCATGCTCTGTTTTAAACCAAGCTTTTGCCATCTGTTCCTCTGCTAATTATGAATGCTACATATATCCACAACTACTTTGCAAGGAAAAAAGTGATTAAAGCACATGTATTCTTGCTACAATGCATCTTTGTTGTTTATTTCAAATTAAAAGCAATACCACCCGCCACACAACACACAAGTCACACAGTGGGAAGACCACATAAGGGCAGATGTTTATAGCTTCTCATCTGGCGATAAGCCAGCGGTGACTGCTTGGAGTCCAAAATGTAAAGATTTTCTTGCTGAGTATTCACAATACAACTGTGCCCAGAATCACACGCATTTCTTAAGAGGAGGTTACTAGGAGCTTTGCTTACAAGAACACTTACTGCCCAGGTCAGAGTCATGAAGGATACTGATCAGCAGCTAACTAACTTTCAATTGTGTACTCTCTAAAGCCCTTCCTGCTCTCCTCTCCCTCCAACCCTAACACCATCATCAATCTACCTTTTTTGGAATCCCCTCTAATGACACAGAACATGGTTTTCCTTATCTACCTCCTTCCCATACTGTGTGCGTTTATCAATTCATTACTTAGGTACGCACACAGACACTATCATGTTCATTTTCTCTTTCTGCCAGGCATTTTCCATGAGAAGAAACCTCTGGGCTTCAGAAAAGATTATTCCAACCATGATTTATCACCTACTGGAGCACGTCTCATTCTCAGCCACGACTCCTCTGGCTGGATCTGCTAAATTATCCAGCATTCATTAGCCTATGACACATATTGTATGTTTTGGGGGTTTTGTTGTTTGTTTTTTGGTTTTGTGGGTGTTTTGTTTGGTGGGGTTTTTTTTCCATTTGCTTGCACCTGTAGTTCTCTTTTTAAGGAATGACTGAGGAAAACGTATTTATTCCATCATTGCAGTTTCAGTAACTCCTAATTTCAGGAAGCTTCCAGCTGTAAAATCAGCCATGCCCTAAGGCTTCAGCTTAGTATCTTATTTTACATCTACATATCTCATTATTGAGTTCAAATTTTATACACAATCTTGCCTCATTCTGGATGGAACATATGAACTGCACCATCCCTGATATATCAGTAATGGTTTTGCAATAATGGAGGTAGGTTTCAAGACTGCTTCCTGTTTGCAGCTTCTTTCATTCCTAATGAAAACTACAACCACGCTGAGCACATGCCACATCTATCTCTATTTGTAAGGTGCCCTGCTGTAATAGAATATTGCTCATTCTTGATTACACAGGGCCGTATTCTGCCATTAAACCATGGATGGAGTATCTCAACACAAACTAATGCTAAGGTTCTGCAGTTACTTAAAAAAATACTGATAGCAGAATATGGCCCATAAGAAGTTGTTTGGATTCTTTTTCCTTTACATACAGAGAAGGGACTATTTGTGATGGCAGATGTTGCTTTAGAAGTTGAAGTTTCAATATATTTTAAAATGGTTCCAAAATTGTTTATATTATCTTTTTATGAATGCTCAAAAATTGTCCATTTATACCCATTAAAGTTTCTTGTACTTATGTTCAGTCTTTTTACTCTTTTACAAGGCATTGCACCTGGATAAGAAATGCTTACTCAAAATCTCTAACAGCATTATCTTGGGGGGGGGGGGGGCAAGTCATTTTTTCTTTCGTATCAAAAATTTTACACAGTTTACACTCCCCTTCCTTCCCTCTATCCAGTATCTGAATGTACTTTTCAATTTTTAATTAAAGAGATGCAAATTCAGATGCTTCACACTAGACCTGTCAGGGCATTTCCACATCTATAACCCAACAGCAGTCTTTAACAGTCCATTTTTCCACCCATTTGGGGCTTTGTTGTGGAAACACTTTATGGTGATTGGCAAAGTCCCCAACCTGCAGAGCTGTGAAGTGCTGGCTGGGCACCAACATTCTCTTCACACTCACTGGAAGGACATCAGCACTTCCAAAGGGCACTTGCTTTTCCCCTTCCTATTATTTTCATTTCAGAAGAGATGCATCACGTTCTCAAAGCTCTTCTTTCTGCACCCTGACAGGGAAGGGAGTCCATGGGACGACTTCAGAAGGAGAAGGCATAAACATGGCAGATATACCTTGATGAAGGGTGTGGGAACCATTTCACCTGAGTGTTGAGCTCTCCAAGTGAGATGATTGAGTCAGGACTGAAACTCTCCTCCTCCCTTTTGGAAGCAAGGCTTTAGGGAAAGAAAAGGAGATTAAATATGAAAATAGACATTTGTGTCATATAAGGATCATCACTTCAGTCCATCTTCCCTGGTACTCCAATGAAAATAAACCATTAAGCATCTTGTTAGATCCAACTTAACTTTGTAACATAAGCATGAGGAGACTAATAAATCTGTGGCCACTGATCCGAATTACTATATACCTCCTTATGAGGGGAAAGAAAAGGAGATTAAATATGAAAATAGACATTTGTGTCATATAAGGATCATCACTTCAGTCCATCTTCCCTGGTACTCCAATGAAAATAAACCATTAAGCATCTTGTTAGATCCAACTTAACTTTGTAACATAAGCATGAGGAGACTAATAAATCTGTGGCCACTGATCCGAATTACTATATACCTCCTTATGAGCAAATATAAGTGGTTTACCAGTTTCCTTCATCCTGCAGAACTGCAGTTATATGCATAACTGACAGTTGTGCAGTATTTTTCCAGTTTATATTTATTCTAATTAAATGTGACATGATTTCTTTTTGGATTCTGTTGTCCTGAGTGAATCATAATGTGGAGATTTGTGGTTTAAGGAATATGGCAGACAATTCTGTATTTAAATCACTAATTGTCCTGTGCCTATAGATATCCTTCCTGAAGGCAGTGTTCTGGTGCTCTTTTATGTGAAACAATTTCTTTTTTAGCCATATGAAGAGAGTTTTAAAAAGATCAGTAGATTTAAAATTTCTAAGTCATCGGTTTTACCAGATGTAGTTTAACATTAAAATAAAACATCATACAGGAAATCTGTTTTGCATAAAATCTCTGTTTTAACAGGAAATACCTAGTCCTCCTTCAATATGATATTAAATGAGAGGTGTACCTATCTTGTATTGAATAAATAAGTAATGTCTAGCTATCATCAAAAAGACTGGTTACCCTGGCTTCACTTAGAAAAAAAAAGGACATCATTTGTCCCTTATATACCTTGAGTGAAGCTTGTGTTACCAAACAAGAAATGAATTTGACCCAAAAAACACTGCTGTCAAATACTGGCACATATATCCAAAGGAAGAATACAGACCTGTTAAGCTTTGTCTTTCTGTATTCCAACATCATACATAGCTCAGTAGAAGAGCACTGTCCTGGGGCTTACACGACATAAATTTTGTTGTTAGAACTGGCATTAGCTTGATGGATAACTCTGAACTAGCTTTATTCTCTGCTTCCACATCTGTCTAATCTAAATATACATCTCTGTATGCCACAAAAAGCCTAGGTATTCTTAAACGAGATGAAGGCGTCTTCACCCGCTCTGCACAGTCCCGGCCCCTGAGGGCGGGTTCAACACAGGAAAGCTCTGCGGTGCGTACAGCCGCAGATGAACACGCTCAGCTAAACTCCCATGACAGCAAGGAGTACAAGTGCTTACAGTATATTGGATATTGGCTCATACACTAATACTGGAAGACTAACAGAGTTCTCCTAGAAATCAGTGTTCAAAGTACAACAGACTTGGATAAAGTGACCATATCTCAGAACTGTTCCTGTAAGGTATCATTGCTACATATTTGTATGTACTGTAATTTTTTCAGATAAAGGGATTACTGAAATTACTCCCCAAAATAGGAGGGAAAGGAAACAAATTGGAATAATGTGGAAAAGCAAATATTTCAGTTCCTACGTTCAGCGGAAATATTTTCATTCTGTGGTTTTCGGGTGACAGCACAAGAAAATGTTGAATTGGTCATCCCAGCTATGGGGCTGAAGATACAGAGGTAGGTTGCATTCCTGTCACTGCATTTCTGACTTCTCTAAAATTGATTTCTATAAACATTTATCAATTGTAATCAAATTCTACCAAGAACCTCAACATCCCTAGGACACACAGAAACACTACTGTAAAAACAGTGTTTTCCACTCGCTCCCTTGAACAAGCAACTTGGCCTCATTTCTTCTTAATCTTGCAATAATAATTTTCAGCCTCCCTCCTATTCCATTCTATAAAATTTAAGCACACACACCCCCCAATTCCAGTGACTGCAGCTGTCTCTACCTCAATCTTCCATCCAGGTTCAAGCTGTCCAACTGCTACAACTTGAAGAGAAAGGCAGAGGGGATAGATATAATATACATACAAACAATATGCAAACACTAGAAGACAATGCTGAAATAAACTACTGAATAGCCAGTGGAACTCAGGGAGGGAGGGATGAAGACATATCTCCAAGCTAAAAAGCCCATAAAAGCTATTCACAGGATATGCTGTGAAATTTCAAATGAAATTGTATACACAGCTGAATTTCCTGATTAGACAGTTTCAAAATAACCTGCATAGACAGACAAGCATCACTACCTCTATCAATCCCAGCGTTAGTCAGAGTTCAACCATAAGCCATGATATATTGAAAACATTTTTGAAAACCAGTCTGAATATAATTTAACAGTAATTTTTAATAAAGTATTTTCTATCTGCCCAGGAGAAAGTAATCAGTAAAGTGGATTTATGACACTAAGTTCATTAAGAGGACAGCTAAGATCACAGAATTAATTGATGCCCCCTTGTACCTTTTTAATGAGAATGATTTTCTGTTACGCTGCATTACAAACCAAGCTATACAAGTGACAGATAAAGACCAATCTACTCCCTGCCAAAACCTCTATCCAGTAGCTTAGGAATTTATCTGTAAATTGGATTTTGAATCATATCTTAGCCTTGAAATTCATTAGACATTAGATGTGCAGTCCAAATGTGTAATTCAATTGTAGCTGCCAACCTGCAAATGCACCAACGATAACTGCTGGAGTTACCTACCTGACGACAGGCTACTTCCATGGAGTTAAGCCTTGGTAACTTGGCAGGAGTAAGGCCTTGTGTAAAGCTGAAACAGAGTTAAATGACGAAAGCGCAGAAATTCACACTGGAGGCAGCAGCATTACCTTAACTTTGCTCTGTGTCAACTCCACTTTCTTGGTTTGGTTTGAATCTATAAAATGTGTACTTTGTAGACTGCAGATATTTGATTTTCAGAGAGTCTGATTCTTCCAGGGACTTTGACAGATCTGCTTCTATTTATGCTGGCCAGACACTCGATCTTTCAGCCTTTTCCAATTACCCAATATCCTCCAAAAGCCAAAAAGTACTGTTTAATCTAACTGCTCTTTCACATACAGTTTTTCTTTGTCTAAGAGAACAGGAAGATGAGGAATATGGGAATCAAACTCAGGCCTCACTAAAGTCTTTGAGAATTTGGTCATCAGCTTCAACATAGCCAAGACTTCACTACAGTTCTTTTGGGCGAATCTCATTTCTGGTTACACAAGGAAAGAAATAATCAAACAGCCTTTAATAAACAGATGGTATCTAAAATAAAAGAGTTTTCATACCCTAGATGTAATATTTGACTTCCATTTCCCTCATGAAGTCCTGCCTCTTGCAAAAGCAGCTCAGCTGTTCAATCCCAAATTCAGACAGTCTCGTATTTTATCCACAAAAGATGCAAACATTTTTAAAGATGCGCTGACTGAAATTACACATTTTTAGCCTTCTGGTTAAAACCATAAATATAGAGCAAACAGTTAAAATAGCTGAGTCAAAAGAAGGCAATAATCTCCTTGATGTTCAAAACACAGTATCATAACTAAACTTTAACATTTGGCCCTTGAGAATAATGAGCCTGATTTTCTCAACCCTAATCCTGGCCAATTTACCTGAAATAAAACTCGTATTACTTACCCATGGATACTTGAGCCTGATAACAGTTGTTACACTAACAGACATCAGAACTCAACCTCCTATGACTATTTTCAGTCCACCCATTTTATATAACACTGACACAGTTTGACATGACACATGGCTCATTTGTGTGGGGGTTTTTCCCCTCTTTTCTCCTTTCACATGAGTGAGTTTTGACAAATATATAAACAAAATCTATCCCATAACTGTGTACCCAGTTTTGATTTGCTGTTTTTTCCATGCACAAAGGTGCTGTACATTGCAATACATCAAAACTTGCTCTTCCACTTTTTTTTTTTCATTTTTAACTTCAGCCTCATCAAGAAACAAAAGATTTCTCTTTTGTCCTTACAAAGGTGCAGCACGCTCTTCACATCATTATATTTCTTATAGCTCCCACTGCAACTCTTAAAACATACAGTCTACATCCAGAAATGGAACAGAAGACTCATGTCCCAGGAATCAGACAAAATTACAGTTTAAATTTGTAATAAAGAGAGACCCTATGGAAAAGAAACCCTATAAAATAGGGGGGAGGGGGGGATGACAAGGGACACAGGAAGCAGCAGAATACAAGAATTGTTGCTTTAAAAACCTGTACAACATATTAGTGAAAACTTCAAATCTACAGAATTCCACAGTAGGGATATGACTTGTGACTGCAGTCTACAGAAAATTTCTGTAATTGAGGAAACTATTCAAGTTATAATTTGAAACATACAATACAGAAACTAACACTAGTTTTCTACTGACCTATTTAGCTTTGGAGTCTTAGGTAATTCCTAGGGAAGCTGGATAAGTGTCAGTTAATTACAAAAAGCTGGCACTCTGTACCTTCCAAGTTAATTATTCTGACATAAATGCCATTATTTTTCCCCTCATCCACTGCAGAAGGAAAGTGTCAAGTTTGAGAAGGGCATTTTTAGTAAGCATATCCTTTCTGTTTGTAAGAAGCTGATTATGAATTACGTTTGCACAAATTCAGTCTCATGTTTTGCTACTCTGAAACTCCATGCAGCTTTGGCAAGTACAACTTAGCTGTACTTTTCAATCACATTTATATTCCAGCCTTGTCCCTCTTTTGAGTAAGGATTGCCCTAAGAGACAACCTATGCTAGAGTGGCTGGGTAGACTTATAAATCACATTTCAATTCTGTTGTATTTCAGTCCAGATCCACTAGAATCCATACACACAATCTTCACCTTCAATTAAATCTGAAGGTAGGCTTGGAATGATAATCCCCTGCAAAGCAAGCCCAAGGTGTCTGTGTCCCATCACATAACCCAATCACTTTACTGACTGGGTACATCCATAACATAGTTAGTAGATATTCTTCAAGTGTACTGTAACCTTCCTTATGAATATCTTCACTACTACATAACTAGCAGGGCCTGAATTTGTCAGGCATGACTTGCCCTTGGTGAAGCCATGTTGAACAAATCACCTCCTCTTTTTCCATGTGCCTTAGCAGAGTTTCCACAAGGATCTGCTCCATGATCTTGCTGGGCACAGAGGTGAGACTGACCCGCCCGTAGTTCCCTGGGTATATCTTTTTTCCCCTTGTGGAAAATAGGGGTTATGTTTCCCCTTTTCCAGTTGACAGGAACCTCACCAGACTGCCTTGACTTCTCAAATATGATGGACAGTGGCTTAGCAGCTTCATCTGCCAGTTCCCTCAGGACCTGCAGATGTATCTCATCAGGTAACATAAAATAGTATATTATTTTAATATGGGCTCTTTTCCCCTATGATGCTGGAAGGCCTTTGGCTCACCAACTCCATAAAAATTTGTCTTTCTTGAACTTCAGTGATCAGAAGTGCTGACAATATTCCTGATTAAGTATTCTCTCCTATACATTGTACAATTTTATTTCTTCAACAGAACCAGAAATTTTTCATTTTATCATTCCTACAATTTGTTTGCTCTCCTCAGAGTAGCATTACTTTGGTTACTTAGAATAACTGTGCAAATCAATAAGAGTACACAGGTTTTCCCTCTCATCTATTTCAAGCTGAGCTGCCAGGACCAAGAATAAATTTGTGTTAGCTCTCCATTCCATGACCTTCTACTTTGTACTTTTAAATTTCATTTCTATTACTCGTGTTCTCAAGGTCTTCCAATTCTGCCTGCTTGGTATTCCAACCCTTCTCAGTATTGGTCATGTTTTCCAACTCTCTGCTATCAAGTCTTCCTGCCACACATCTAATTTTGGGCTTAACAAATCAGAGAAAGATAAGTGAAACACAGGAAGAAGCAGTGCAAAAGTGTGAAGAACCAGCCCAAACTCCAACAACTGATCACTGGCAAAGCTGGAACAACGCAGGTCCCCCAGTTCCTAGCCCTGTTATTTGCTTTATCACCTAACACTGCACTTCTGATCAGGTGTGAAGAGGAACTCACAGGCTCAGAAAGGAAAATGTACATGAATAACTGACAAATTGTCCCTTCAGTTGATTGTATCCGGGAGTGGTAGTCTATGACCAACCTGGGAAAGTTAGTATATAACCCAATCTACTTATATATAGCTATTCATGCTGCTGATAGTTATATGTAACTATTTATCCACAATAAGTCTGAGAAACATATACACAGAGATATTTCATGCCTTGCTTCTTAGGCGTGTACAGTCTCAAAGCATCTCCAGGCAGATAACGCATGGGGGTTGTAACATGACAGCCTGAACTGAAACTCTGTAAGCAATAAAATTTAGAGAAACAGCTTAGTTAATGCTCAGAACGTGGTCTGGCAGGCTGCCATGCATAAACATGCATTGAAACCGGAGTTCATGCCAAGATTCGTAGCTTTCAACTTCACAGAAATTCCTTGTATGGTTTATACTAGATCCTCCAAGTTCATTTAACTTTTTTCTTCCTTTCTGCAGTTTAATCCATAGCTAGTTGAACTTATTACCTTTTTATATATAAGCATTAATAATGTAATAGACATAACTCCAAGTAGAAGTAATAGAATTAGTCTGTTCATATAATTTTGATTAAAGACAGGCCTAACACTAAGAGGACACTTACTCTATGCCTTCTGTGCCAAGCCTCTATGAACACAATGAGATGCTGCAGCGTGACCTATTACAATAATGTGTATGGCTAGTCACATAATAAATGCTTTCTAAGACTCATAACAATTCACTTCACACTCAGGTGTCGAATTTGCGCTCGAGCTCCTCTTAAGGCAAAGGATTTCTCTCAACAGATTTGATCGAAAGATCGAGGCCTTAACATTTGTTTTCATAATATCAAAAGGTCTAATTTGACTCTCATATCCCTGACGTCTGCTTTTCCAAGCCTCAAATCCATACAAAGGAAATAGATGCGGTTCCTTCCTACAGACTCTAACTTGCTTACTTTTTTCTTTTTCTAGTAATTATTTATATTGATTTATATTTTATGTTTTAGATACTTACTAAACTAGAGCTAGTCAATTACTTAAGTATGTATTAAGCCACATTCGGTATATGTATTAGGTGAATAATAAATTCTGTATTACCACAGACCCTGAGCTCTGTCCTTTCTTTTTTTACAGCTTCAACACACAGTTGTGAGGAAGAGATATAATATTAGCCCCAGCTATAAAATGGGACTTAAGGCACAGCTAAGATTTTGTCATTGGTCACACAGAAAGCCCATGGCAGAAAAGGAAAAAGGGGTGGAAGACAGACAGGAATACCAAATTCAGATTATACAGAAAGCTTATTAATACATCAGATGTTACATCATTATTGATACTAGAGAGCTGGACAATAGACAAGATCTTCAACAACATGTGCTTCACAACAGATCAGTCACGTTGGTCTTACTTGAATATTCTACAAATTGCATTCAAATCGTGTGAAAAGACTGTATTGTAAAGTATTGTTTTAACCAGATCCCTTGACACCTTTTGAAAATGTTGACAGGTCCTCATTTCACACTATTAAATTCAGTCAGACTTAAAAATTTAGCCTGATTATGTGGTCCTAATGCAGACATCAAATAAGTTGTACTTCTGCGCTCTCTTTTCACAGAAGAGTAATGACTGCTGGGCTATTAAGTGCAACTACCATGCTGTCTTTGCCCAAAAGAAATATGGGTAAGACTAAAAAAAACAATCAATAGCTGTCTTCTCAAATCAGGCCATATTGGACCATAGCTCAATAAGACTGACCAATCAATTGATTTTTAAAAGAGTAACTAAAAAAGTTGAGAGAAGCCCAATTTAAGACTGACCAATCAATTGATTTTTAAAATCAAAATTGAATTTTAAAATCAGTAGCTAAAAAAGTTGAGAGAAGCCCAATTTTATATTTTATATTCAATTATATATCATCTGTAAAAAAACCCCACCCAGTACTGCAACATTATGACAGATTTATGTGCACATAAGTGTGCGCAGATGTTTGTGCTGCACACAGGTACAGAGTTTAAAGTGGCCACACCCAAAACAATCAAATCTCAGCTCCATACCCACAGTGTTTCTCCTACTGTACATGAGGACACACTTATGTAAATATTTGTGCAATTTTATTTATATAACATGACATAAAATTCAGAAAGCTACTAAAGATAATTATGATAATTACTGCAACCTTGCTTCTGCTGATTTACAGGGTCTGAACTAAGCCACGTGCTCTGTAGTAGCTGTAGTGTCAGACCCAAGAAGGTTTTAAGTGGAACACCACTTCTATAGCCCAGTCTCCTGAGCAAAGCCCGTATCGAGAACCTCATCTAGTAAGGATGTGTATATAGTTACAGTTTGGGAACAAAGGGAAGATGGAAGACAGTTTCTCTACAATTCAACAATTATGAATGAAATGCTAACCTACCCCACACATAACAGTTAATATCGTTAAGCTGCATTTCACCATTTTTTTCACAAATGTTTTAACAATTTATCCCTGACAACACAGCCACGACGCAAGGACCAGATTTCTTCTTACGACATCTCTGCATGCAAGAAGTGTGCTGTCTCTACTATACCTACATCGTTGGCACCAACTCTACCTATGCACATCTTGATCTGTGGACAAAGAACCTCTCACAGAAGATTATGATGCAGTACATCACTTTGTTGGAAGATAAGTTATAAAGAGCTTAATTATATAGGCAAGCTTTTTATATTTTCTTTTTGGAAAGATCTTAGTAGTCTCTGTTTATTTGCCACATAAAAGGTTTCATGAAAAATCATACACATTTGTAACATGCTAGTTTTGAAGTAATTAAATACAACCATTAAGACAGCTGGGTAGAAAGATACCTAAACTTTGCATGAACATTATACTATTTGCTTTTGCTTGGCAGAGGACTGGTTAAGAGGGTTTTTTTCCATAAAATGATTCTTCCTATAGAAAAGAGTTTTGAGGCATTTGAGGTTTTGTTAGCATTTTCAGAAAATCTAAAGAAGCATTTTCAGTTGTGAAACCTTAAAACATGAAAGAGGTAATCTTCATGAACACTCTGACAATTGCACTTGTGAGATTGGGGAAGGGGGACGAGAATATAAGTTATAAGGAGTCCAAGCTTCAAAAAAAAAAAAAAACCAAACCACCACTTCATAAAATGAAATAAAAACTTTAAGCTCAAGAAATGTGATTAATACAAGGTCTCAATTTGGAAGGATACTGTTGAAAGATGTCCCCAGCTATAAATCTGTCCTTAGTTAAAAGTGGTTTTAGACTAATTTGTCAGTCCTTCATTCAATTTATCATTTTCAAATGCTGCCGAATTCTCACATAAAGTTGGATGTAGAAATTAACAAGTGAAATCCAAAACCTGAGTTCCCCACAAGACTAAACCCGATATTAACAAAGATTCCCTTGGAGTCTGGTAAAAATCTGTGAATTCATACTAACTGTAGAACCCCCTTAATAAAATGCTAGTTACTGTCAAAGTATAGGCTTTTCCATACACCTATCATGTAAGAACTTCAACAGTCCCAGTAGGTGGATGTCATTCACAGTGACTGCAAACAAACATACATTCTGACATATCTGTTGATACCATTTTTAAGGCCATACTTTGTTACATTGAGATTCAGAGGGGCATGATTTCTGAAACACAGAGGTGACCACAACTACAGAAAACCATAAAGAGAATAACCTAGGCATAGACAGGTCACATTTAACTGTAATACTTTGACTTCCTCTTTGCAAAGTAAGATACAGTGTTAAGACCACAGAGACAAATGCGTAGCATCAAAGTTTAACTTCCTAATATATTATAAAACACCAGATCTTCCTAAAAAAACAAACGAAAAAATTCTTACAGAATAGTACTAGCAGAATTGCTAGCCAGCTCTACTCTTCCCTTTCCTAGAGTCACACTGCAGCCACAGTGCACAAACCCTATGCAATAAAGAACACTTAACCTCTATATGCTCACTATCAACATTAACAGTAACGTTTCCCTTATCCAGCCCTGGGCAGACTGAAGCAGGGCTTTCTGTGTGTACACCAAGAAATCTTCTTCAGCACATAGACAACAGAAGCAAAAGGAGCTCCATAAATATTACATTTACCATAAATGTTGCATTTCCCTTTCTCCAGTCATTGACTTAATACATGCAATTGTATTCAAACTAGAGGAAATCAATAATTAATTTTTAGCTTAAGAAAGTGATTTGTTTTGTGCAGATACATGTCATGACACATGTTGAAGTTACCCCTATTTTCCATCCAGAAAAAAAAAAAACAAACACCCTGAGTCAAAGCCTCCAACCCTATACCAGTGTCAAAGATCTCCATGAGCAGAATTGACAATAAAATGTTTTCCACCAAATCTGCAGGCAAAACAAGCTTCTCTGTTTACCACCTTGTGGCTTGAACTGGTAAATATTCCCTCCTCACACACACACAGTTTCATCATTTTACAGTTAACCAGCCTCTTAAGCAGCAGGCACAGAAACTTCGCTCAAAGTTCCTCCCCAAAGGAAGATTGAAGACTGTATGCTTTCAGTGAGATTGACATCGAGCCCAAGCTGCCCCGATCGATGGGGTAATCAAGAATGCCAGGACTGTCTGTCCAGCTTCCAAACAGCTCTGAACATCCTTCATACAAGCAGCAACCGGTTGCCCAAGCTGCATCTCTCTTCTACCCACAGCTTCTAAAAGCCAGCAGCCACCCATTGAAAGGATGCTACGGTCAAACAACAAGCATGCGGTAAACGAAGAAGTACTTACATCCCGGAATTTGTTCCAGTACTTGTCTTTATCATACTGCGAAACGGTGCTCAGCCATTTGTCGTTGTCCAGGAAATTGCCATGATTGCTGTTACTCGTGATGATTTCAGGATGCCGGCTCTCCACTTGCAGGAAGCACCAGGCGGCGATTACCAGCACCCCCGACATCTGCAAGGAGCGGAGAGGAGCGGAGAGGAGCGGAGAGGCGCGGAGAGGCGGCAGCGGGCGCGGGGGACGCCTTCCCCGGGCAGGGAAGTTTGAGGGGACGCGAGTTGGGGCTCGTCTCCCCTCACGCCCCTCGCCAACTTCTGGCTACGGGAGCTGCCAGCTCC
>NW_009646744.1:3994933-4000148 GCF_000708025.1 Charadrius vociferus | reverse complement strand
GGGGGGCAGCTGGGGAGGGTGGGGGTGAGGAAGGCTGGGGATGGCCTCTTCGGAGGGGTCGGCGATGAAGTCTTCACTACAGCCGCCGTCTGTGGAGTTACAGAGCTGTAAAACTGGTCTTAAAAACATAAAAAAAACCCAACAAACACCAGCTTTTGTAAGCCCTGGGTAGGATATGACTATCTTGAGTCCATGGGTTTACAGTTTCCAGAAGTAATGACATTTCAGAGGCATGGAAGTCATCCCAGGTTTCTTACTGTCCTTTGACAAAGAGCTCACCCTCCTTTGGTCAACCCATCCCGCACCGCAAAGAGGTTTCTGCTCCCACAGCAAATAATGAGGCAGGGGGACTGCCCGCGCCATCAGAAGGGTGGGTGGCAAAGCCATCTTCCATTTTCAAAAATGGGAAGGAGACAGATGAAGGGAGCTACACACTGGTCTAGGAGCTAGCGTGAAAGGAGGAGACCTTCTCCAGCAAGAGAGAGAAAAGATCTCCATTGTCAACTGGGGAGGTGGGAGAGAGGACAGGGCAATATCCCACATCGGGATTTGGGTGGTTGTTGCTGTACCCATCCTCAAAGACCATCAGGCAGGCGCTTCTCGTCTTCTGAGCATCTCAAGGAATGGGAAAGAGGGAATTTTCACATCCACAATTAATTTTTAAAATATGGAGTGGAGGCTTTCACTGATGGTCTCATTCTCTGCACCTGGATGGAAGAAAGAGCTCATCCCCTGCTAATGAATATGATGCCCAAAAATGAGGACATATACTTTTGATGACCAGCCATTCTAAATACAGCTGAGTGCTGTTCCATACGGCATTTTTCAAAAATGATTCATCAAACCATCTTCTAAATGCTGCCTTTTCTCTCCAAAAAAGCTGTCAACAGGGTTAATTCCACTTTTTTCAGACTGACACATCAAGGGTTTCTTTAGTAACACAGGAAAGGGTCAAGTTTATTAATTTTTACTGCTATATCTGAGCACTAAACTCAGTATACAGTTCTATTCCTAGGTCTGGTTTTAAATACAGTTCCCAAATACCACGTAACCACAATAAAGCCTCTGGGACTGAAAAAAACAATGAGGGTTTATGAATTTTAACAGCAGAGAACAAGCACATACGCACATAAGTACCCCATATTGCATTCTCCCCGTGGTGCACATAGAATCTAATGAAAGCTACATGCCTTCAGGAGGGCAAAATATAACCCCATAAAAGCAACGGATAGAAGAAATCCAAACCAAACCCTGCAGATTTGGATGTAAATACATATCCAAACACCTTGCTCCACCTTCACTCCTATATTAGACTATACCATTCTTCTGATGGTGGTCCAGGGTAAGTATTCCTCTCAAATATCTCTCTGTTGTGCACAGACATTCCTATAAAACTGTTAGTTTCAGTGACAGATAAGGTTTATATAATTTCCACCTGGCATGGTGAACACAAGCTTTCTCCTTTCTTCCTTAAATTAACAGAGTACTGTGCAGTTTGTTCTGTATGGGCCTTTTCTGTAAGGCTTTTAACAACAGAGGATTCATCTTCTCTGCACAGACATTAAAGATCTTGCACCACCTTAAATCTCATGGTTAAGAGATCTCCCCAGTGAGCTTACAGAAATCTATTGCCATTCAGCTATATACAGTTCCGTTTGACTCGTGTTTCACCCCAGACATTGCTACATTTCAGCACCATCATACACCAACTTCATTACCTGCTAAATATTTGAGAATTTTTATGCACAAGAAACTGTATCAGTGCTTTCGGTTTGGTGTAGATGCACTACTTAGTATGTACTTGATCCCACTGGAGGTCAGACCAATTTAATCCTCCCTTGACCATTTCTTCAAGTCGTGAATTGCCAGGCCAGCCCGGTAAAGAGCAGCAGAACATTGTTTCCACCAAAACCTGTAGGAGTTCTACCCGTTATGTATTTACAGCAGCAGTTAGTTCATCCCTGTAAAACACACTTGTTAGCTCAGCACGCCGGGTTTAGTCCTTCAGTAACTTCAGTATGGTTGACTTCACTTAGTATGAAGCAGGCTGATAGGCTTTCCAGTCAAAGACCTGAATGATAAATTACAGAAACGTGGTATATAAAGTGAGTAATTACATTCTTACTTGTAGCATTTGTGTCAGAAATGTGTCTTCATTTATTTAATTACTCCATAATCCCATATTCAAAACATGGCTAATCTTTCTTGATCCAGTAAAACACAGGCTTCCTGTTTAATCCCGATAGCAATCTCTATCACTCAGCAGCTGCAGCATTTCACCTCCACAGTGTTTATCATCCATGACTAGAATTGAAACACACTTGTTGGCTGGTTTTTATCTCTAGACAGTGCTATAATTGCCTCTAATTCTGATCCAAGAATATAATATTAGGGGTGTCTCTATAGTTCATGACTCAACCATTTGGTATTTTGGATGTAAAAAACTCTTTTGTTCCAAGTTAGAAGAATTGCTGAAGAGTTAAAAACCATTTTTTTCATGCTTGCAGCTGTAAAAAGTGCCATGGTATTGATTATGGATATTATCTGATAGGTCACTTCAACTGTATAAATCACTTGATCAGAAGTTGTAATTACAACCATGCCCTGCCAGCTTCGCCATGCTGTAGCCTGTCGAGGTTCATTCTGGAAGCAGAACCTTCTGGTGCAGAAAGCATTTCACACGTATAAGAATCAAGGGCCAGGTCTCATCTCCAGCTAAATTCCCCACGCAGAGGAATGTTACAGTTATCTTAATAGGGCACTTTGGGACTTTCAGTTAACAGAGAAAGCCTTCAGCGCCAGTCTTGCAGGCATCGTAACTGAAACATGTTAACTTCCCCCTAGACCAAAACAAGGATGCCCAGAGAACCAAGTCAGCCACCCCTGTTTTCCCTAAAGCTACACTGAACCTGTCCCACATCACAGCCTGTAGCCAGCAGCTGTGTACCCAGCAGGGTAAAGTCAGTAGCAACAGCACATAAGTATTGTCATGTAAAGGGTTTTACTTCCCCCAGTTATACTTGATAGCAAGACTCACTTTTTCACCTTCTTGATTGCTTCCATAGTTCTTGAGGCAGTGGCTGCAACCTTTGTAGTAGAGCCTTGAAAATCTTCTGTGGACTTTTATTGATGGTTTTTCCCCTCCTCTTCTGAGGCACAATTCCACTGACTTCAGTTTTTAGAGAGTCGGGAAAGAAAATCTTTACAGTAACAAATGTTTAAATTGCATTTCTGTATTTTACTGTGTACCAGAGTCCTTTGCTACTGGATTAGGAAAATTCAGTTCTTGTAATTTAACTGGATTTAAAACTATATCACTAAAAGATACATGCAGTGGCACAGACCTTTATTTAACATCCCTTTGTATCTTCCATATACTGTTGTATCCTTTTAATAGACAGGAGTTTTATTGCCTCCTGTGATTCTCAGAACTGCAGATTCAGCTTTGTTAGCTCTGCTGGGCAATTGTGCAGAAAAAAAAAAAAACTAGTTTAACCTGTGCGATAAGTGATTGTTGGCTTATACAAAGTTCCTGAGACATTTGTCCATTTTACAACAGACTGTAATTCCTCTTCTCTAAAAATACTACAAATACAGGTTCTGAATTGACCTCTTTATTCGCCTCTGTGCCTGGCCTCTTCTCTATACAACAACCATGTTTTATTGCAACAGTGCTTGGAATTTTGCAAGAATTTGCAACCAGAAGTGCTGCAAGTATGTCACATGGCAGGAAAATTATGGTTTTCTAGCAGGCAAAGTGGCACCAGCTACTTTGGAGACATTGCAGTTGGTGCAATCCCTTGTGCTCTTATCCTTCTGAAGCACTTAACCCCAATGTCAGTGATTTCAGTGTAAGAGAAAACATCCATTGACCTGGAAAGACCCTACAACATGTTCTGCAATCTATTTGCTGGCATGTATTAGTTTTAATATCCCAGACTGATGTGAATTGAAATACCTGGCAAGTCCCGAGCAAAGTAAAAGCTGAACACAGTTTATGGTAGAGATGTATAAGAAACAGAACAACTTAAGCAAAAGAACAGTAAAAACAATGAGTAAATAAAGTGACTTATCACCTACAGAAGTTGGAGGTGGATTTCAGGATGGAGCAAAGCTATCTTGCCCACAGGTGTCTAGAAGAAAAAAGAGAGAAATACATTTAAAATTGAAAAGACTTGTGTTCACGTAAAGCATACAATCAAATAAAAGGTTACATTTAAACTGAAAGATGAGATTGAAGCAGGTATTCACAATGTTTAACTTTTGCCTTCTGAGGCTAATCCTCAATTTCCCCTGTCATCAGTAAAAAGAAACAAGTTCTTCTGAATGATGCCTCAGAGCAGAAGTCTGTCGCAGCCACTGTGAATTGTTTTCTGAAGCATGTTATTGACTCCAGAAAGAGCCTACAAAACCAGAGGCACACTAGGTAAAAGTTAGGCCTTATGATTACTGTCCTCAGGAGCTGCAGACTAACATTAAAAAAAAACAAAACAAAACAACTTTACCCACATCTATCAGTCTCTTCGGGTCATATCAGAACATTCATCAGTTTAAGGACTAAGTGTTTAATGGGAAGATATTCACTGCATATTTGACAAATGGTTTCACTTTCTTATCTTTCTAGTGGATATGGTGATCATGACAAAAGTAATTTTATGGTATTTCACAAAATATCTTGTAAAATGGCAACCTTATTTTATGGTGGCTTTTATTACCACTGGAACTTTTACTAGGAATTGCATCACAAAAATCAGTTAACATAAATATTGCAGTGAAGAGCTCTCACCATTTAATGCCAGCGTTAACTCTGCCAATGCAGCCTTCATTTTCAGATGGAAAAGGTCATTAGAATTAAATTTGTCCTCAGACTCCATACTTAGCTGGGGTGAAACACTGGTATGAAGTTTTGTAGCTTTCTTCAGCATGGAAAATATCATCCCAAGATTTGCTGCTGTCAGGCAGCCTTAGAGAGTTGCCTAAAGCCCTCTCTATAATATAGGAACAGAAACAGAGCTTTGGAGATTAACATGTGAAATATCAAATGGGTTTGTTCAATATTTACCACAGTAAAACCCTGTTTTGAACATCTGTGAGACACCACAGTATCAAACAATAATAAATAACACCATTTACATTAATAGTGAGATTTCAGAGATTAAATTTGCATGGAAGATGGAGCAGCGTTAAGGGCCGAAATACAAAAATTACATTTGAA
>NW_009646744.1:3977439-3994888 GCF_000708025.1 Charadrius vociferus | reverse complement strand
CCCTTTTCTTTTTTCTGAACTTTCTCTATTTTTCCCATTTTTGCTATTTTTTCTTTTCTCTCTAACACCATCTTATGCAGTCTTTGCATTTTGATCTCTTTATGGT
Organism: Charadrius vociferus; assembly: GCF_000708025.1. NCBI lineage: Eukaryota > Metazoa > Chordata > Aves > Charadriiformes > Charadriidae > Charadrius > Charadrius vociferus. The sequence continues at coordinate 3,994,782 of NW_009646744.1, read as the reverse complement.
TCTTTATGATCATTTCTTCCATTCTTCCCTTTCTCCTTTCATTTACTTCACTCTTCCCATCCCCCTTTTCTCTTGCTCATATAAACACATTCGAAGATCCTTACAAAAGCAGCAGCTTTCCTGGAGATAACAGAGCCAGTGTGGAAGCAGTGCTGCCTGATGGACAAAGAATCCCAAAACATCTTACAACTTCAGAGGCCGGGCTTGGCATCAGCCCAGTTACATATGGTTAACATCAGATTTGAATTTGCTGAGTAGCGTGAAAACAACAAGAACTGGGGATTTATTGTACCGAACAATCTTCTCGCTCTCACTAAACTCTCTTTTCATTAAAGAAAATAAAACAAAAGTATTGATGTCTATAGATGAGGACAATAAAGATGAGCCACAGAGGAGCCATAATGGTTTGCATACTCATAAACCCTCTCAGTCTTTGTGGCTTCAATGTTTTCCTATGGGGGATAATGTTAAGAATGTGCTAGAATGCAATACTCTCAGATAATGTAGAGAAACAATTTTCTTTCTCCCTGCCGATACATTTTAAGGATGAAGCTTAAGCTCTCTAGGGGAGCGGATGATTCTCTTCACCAATAACTTGAACCCTTTTGGAAAACCAAATGCTATTTTACACAATCACCATATCCCTTGAAGTCAGTGTGCTTAAGATGAAGTGTTTAGGTAGGGAGGGAAGAGAGGCATGAGGTGTGGCAATAGCTGAAAGGGAGGTAAAAGGTGCAAGACATGGTCAGCATCAGTGTCTGCGAGCACCCAGGGTAGCTGTAAGAAACCCGAGGAATGTGGACCACATACCCCAGGTGGGCTATACCTCTGCTTTAAGCAATTACTGAATTATCTATGATAACAGGACCATAAAACCAAAGAAAAATAACCCCCAAACCCTGACAATACTCTTAAGGGCAGAAATTGTAAAGGAGGAAAATGCCTTACCCACGGTGACAGTCTCTAGAAATGTGGAGGATGTAAGACTTCACCTTGTGTCAGCAAGCATGGAGCCAGGCAGAAAGGAAGGCAGACAGCAGCCTTGTTTCTTACAGTAAGTGATTCTGAAGTGCTTGATGTGTTTTCGGTTAACTCTGGCCAAATTTGAAACTCTATTAAAGGAGTATAAGTATTACTTCCCTCTGCATAGAAATTAAAGATGAGTGTTAAGTTTTTAAATGCAGAGTACAAAAAGAATAGAAGAACTTGTCCACATTCTAATGCAGCTCAAGGTCTTGCAATTCCAAGGTGTGTGGGAGGGACTGAATCCACGAAGGGAAGAGACTGACTCACAAGCGGGAACAAAGCACTGGCAGAGAATTTGCAGAAGACCTGGAATTCACACCAGACAAAGCAATCAGAATCTGCCAAGCAAAATTTGTGCTACAGTGAAATTTGTGGAAAGTGGGCAGTGCTTTGATTCCATAGGGAGTGGAAGTAATCTGCTCATATCTCAAGAAAATACTCCTGGGGGCAGGAGTATATACAGAACTGAATGTCTAAGTCCACTCAAAAAGTAGTACACGGGGTGGCACATTGTGCCATATATTTGGGCCAAAATTTTGCCGATGCCTGGAAAGAAATGCCGTAATGGCAAAGACTTACATAATTTCACATACCCTAGGAGAGATGTGCTGCAACAAAAACCACAACAGTGTCATTAGCAGCTCAGAAAAATTCTTCATAAGAGCAACACATAACACTGCAACCGAAGGTGAATGGACTATCTGCCTGAGAGGAACTGAGATGTATTAATTTTAGGTTGGATTTTGGTGCACAAGCCAATAGGATGCCAAAACCAGTGTTCTTAGGAGGAAAAAAAAAAAAAAAAAGAAAAAGAAAATAAATGCAAACAGAATAAACTAAATGACTGTGGCTCCGGGCATTTTAGTGGGGAGCTCACACATTCTTTTAAGAGGGTTAATAAAATCTACAGGGACAAGAACTTGAGAAAAGTTACAGATTACATTTGCTTCAAGGGAAAATAAGTCTATTGTTTGTTTCCTGCTTTTGATGATGCCAAGTCACTGGAAAAGCAAGGAATTAAAAATAAGTAAGGAGGGTATGGAAGTGTTTTCCAAAGGATAGAGGAGGTATTTCAGAACACAGAAAATACTTGATAGTTCAACCCCTAGGAAAGTTCCTCTCAATTTAAGGCAGAGATTAAAAAAAAATAGGACAAGATGAAAAGGTACAAGATGTGGTACTCATTGCACTATCCCAAGGGAATTATTCCCCTGAGATGGAAAAAAGTAGAACCTTTTCCTTATGAATAGACTCAAAGCAACTAACTGCATAAATTGGGAGTGTTTTTCACTGAGGGACAGAAGTCCTTGAAACAATATACCTTTCTTGTTTGTGCATCATCAGACTGTGAAAAAGGTCTGTAGGGAGGGGAAAAAAATATAAGCAGACAAGATGATTTCTGGGACTCTTTGCAGATTGATTAGGCAGCTTCCTGAAGTCTTCCTGGCCCTATGCTTTTGATTCCTCATTCTTGTATGTTCCAGGAAAGATATGTTTTTTTCCAGCCTTCCTGAAGTGGTTTTGGTAGAAAAAGTAACAATTTTTTTAATGACACAAAAGATATTAAGTTTTTCATCAAGGGTAAAACCACAGTATCAATATGAAATCTCCAGGCAGCTTTGGAAGTAACGAGAGCTATGGAACCAAGAAACCCCACAAATAAAATGAAGTAGATTCCATGCAGTATAAATAATAAATGAGACAATGAGAGGAGCTAATAGAGCCAGGAAGATCATCCAGTGACACCATAAATATATTCCTCCAACACACAAAAAGAAGGGATGAGGATTTCTTGAATTAATTAACTGCAAAGGGGTATTTGTGTTTAATATGATTTCTGAAACCTGAAAGTTATGATGGAGGTAGAATTTAACTTTCGCGGTATCATAGTATGATCTGGACAGTTCTGGTTTCAGGTAAGAGAGTTGCATTACACATGTAAGTACAAGTCAGCCCAGTTGAAAACCAGATGGTCTGTCTCACATAATACAGGCTTCCCACACCAACATCCATGGGGCTGGTGAGACAGGAGCAGTGCTACTCTGTCCGGACCCAGTTTTGATCTTGCAAATCTATCCTGACTTGTCAATCATGTCACACTGTAACTAATTTTGAAGTCTGGAACACTGTGATAGAGTGAACACAGTTGGTCATAGATATTTTTTCAAAGTCAATTCTCTTACTCTGGAGACCATTATGTCTAAAAAGACCTAACAGCAATATGCTCAGATAGAAAAGGAGTTTTTCACCTCAATCAGAGATTCAACATTTTTCTTAAGTACTTTGGGATCATAAAGTCAGCTCAAACTGAGTATAGATTACTTATTGCCATTACCAGAGGATCTGGCGACTAACCTGTTGAGAAGATTAATTTTCCTCATCTACAAGTACAGGATTCTTGGTTGCACGCACACACTCTGGAGCATTTAACAGAAATGTAACCCAGCAAAGTGCAGAGCTTGATTATATACAAGTTCTTCTAAATCCAAGTCACAAAACCAGCCCATCTGACATCAGATGAAGTATAAACTGCAAGTTCCAAAGCTACAGCTGAGATCCCCATCAAGAAAGAAATGAATACTATTAGCACAAGTCAGGTCTGCATGTTCCTGGCCCATATACTTTTTAATGAGATTATTAAACTGTTAAAGGGGCAAAGATACCGATCCCCCAAGGCTTCATAGAAAAATGTGTGAAGATACACACAAAGGTGACTTTAGACATTGAAAAGTCTAAGAAAAGGTCTGAAGTCTGGCCTCAAATGAAGCATGAGCTATTAAATATTGTCACCCAGGCCAGCAGTAGAGACCACACTGAGTGAAAGAGCACATTAGGAGACAATCACCATCACATTGATGCCACATAAAAAGAATTGCCTGTCCTCTGCTGTCCTCTCCAATAGAAGGATTTAACAACAATGACTAGAAACAACTATATAATAGTTACATTATTCTCTGTCCCCCTCAGCAGTTTTCTTGCAAGATGTTACAATTAAATAGACAATCCTACGTCTCAATTTATTTTTCTAGATATGTAAATACTGACAAGCTCAATAGGCTGCTTAGTATGTGTGATCTGAAGCCATTAATTTGAAATATGGCTTCAGACTCCTGACCAACATTTCTCATCATTCATAGTCCAAAGGGTTGCTAGGAGAAAGTGTCAGAAAAAACAAAGAACCTGCTCAGACAGACTGGAATTGTTTCCAGATTTCACACTGAAATTAAAAAATAGTTTTAGGAAAACATAGGTCATCTCTTGCTGACATTTTGTTCAACAGAAAACTGAAAACCTGTTGCCTGAATGTTTAAAACCTAAAGCTGCACTCATCAGAGACATGGAGCTAAAAAGTCACAAGAAGAAGGTGTGCAACCAGTAGTATGGCTTGGGTCCCAGATTTATCCCACAGCTCTCACTTGAGACTTCTCTGTCTCCAAATCCCAGAAAGAAGGATATAAGGGCACCAAAACCTGGCTCTGCGGGCTCACTGTGATAATTCTGTTTTCTTTATTAGGGATGAACACAAACTGTTGTGTTCCCTGCGAAATACAGAGTGTATAATTAGGACCAGATGTTTACATCCTGGTTTATGCCTAATAAATACACAGTGACAGGGAAGCATATGAAGTCCAATTCAGCAAGAGCAAAATGTTATTTAAGTTTATATGGGAAAGCACGGAGAAATTAATTTTTCTCAACTAGATAGAAAAAATACAACTCCCTCCCTCTTTAAAGAAATACAAGCCACGCTTTCAAATGGTGGGTTATTTGTAACAGAGGTACACTGCCATCAGCATCGGACCCTGTGTTTTCAGAGAAAAAGCATAACTTTCAGCCTTTGTAAATAAGGAGAAGGAATAAAATGGGATAAAATATAAGGAATGAACAATATTTCTGGTGAGATAAAGATGTTGAGACCTTTCACAAATCCAGTTCAGTCTTATCGTAGGACTAAATATCTCCCCACTGAACATTTAAAGTTTGTGCTCATGGTTTTAATTTCAATATGCATTTTTATTAAATGAAATTTATATATTTTCTTTTTCTTACAGAAGCTGTTTAAGAATTTGAGTGAAATTGGTGTCAATGTGATGAAAAAAGGTTTTGGACATTTATGCCGAGTTAAACAGTGAGATTGTTTTGGCAGTTTTGCATTCATTGGCCTGAATGTGTCTGGTTTTACTTATACTGCTTCATAGAAGGGTTCATTCAGTTATTTGCATGATTATTCAAAAACACTGAGAATTTTATTTTAACACAGGACTTCTAGAAGGGCAACGAGACCAAGGCCAAAGGTTGACCAGTCTGGAAAGGTGTTTCTTAATGAATCCCAGAGAGGCAAAAATGTGAAGTGTTTGTCAAAGTGGGGATGGATCCAGTGGCAGTAGCAGTGCCAGGTGGGAAGGGAGCATCTCTGCAGAGCAGCACCGTAGGGTGCACGTTAGCCTGTGCCTGGGTATTCTTCCTGCTCTCTTTGTGGTGGAACATGTAAACAGGTTACAGCTGTAGCAGAGTAACAAGACTCACCAGATGGAAATGAATGGTTGTAGAAAGACCAGCAAATATGCTAGTCAAGCAGTTAAGACACTGGCTTGAGAGAAATAAGTAGTAAGTAAGCAAGTATGAATGCTAGGATTGTCTTATTTAACACTTTCATCAATTACCTGGTAAAAGGAGTATACAGCCCAGTACTGGAATTTGTGTAGGATAATAAACAGGGAGAGATGAGGATGATGAAATACAGGGAAGTCACAACATAAAGTTTTACACTGATGAAGACAAGAAGGAAAAAAAAAAAATCCTCAAGACAAGAATGTGGAGTGTTTTGGTTAATTATACAAAAAAAAGTCCCTTGGGAAAATGGTACATAGCTTATTTTCTCTACTCACTTAAACGACTCATACGCTTCCTAAATGCAAAGTACAGATTCGTGGAAGAGCCTTTGATTACAGTTTCTCACATCAGTCATAGGTCTTACAACACTGATACTAGATTCTTTGATGGAGATCATAAGCAAAAATAATTCATAGCAGAAGTCAACAAATTAACACCTTGTCTGGATCCTGTCAGGAGTTTTGAAGTAAAGTAGTATTTCAGATTTAGTTTAGAAAACCGTCTTAGAGAACAAAATGTGATATAATTAAAATGAATCAATTCATATTCTCCAGGGCCCAATTTTTAGAGTTTTGAGAGATCTAATAGTTCGATGGAAGTGAAGAAAGGCTTGATGGTGGTAGCATACATAATTATCCCAACACCTAGACCTTCAGTAACCACAGGAAAACCACTTCCTGCATTCTCTCTTGCACTGACGTAGCAGGGGCTGGGGAAGGAGCAAGGCAGGAAGGACTCTGGGTTAATAAATATAGGATGAATATAAATAAGTATTGGATGAATATAAATAAGTATTGTCTAGCACTAAGATCTAACAGACTGTGCAGTGAACTCCCAAACGAGACATTGCTTGAGAATCTTAAGAACAGGATGATTAAGGCATTGGTGAATATACTCAGGGGAGCTATCCTGCAGTGGCAGAGAAATGGGCTGGAAGACAAAATAGGTAATTTCTAGCAACTTCAAGGCATGGAATTCCATGCCCAGCAGCCATTCAGAAAACTCCAGAGAAGCAAGGTTATTTCCTATGTACATAAAATTCGTGTATGGGAATCAGAAACTCCTTTATTCAGCATATAAATGCACACAGTTGTGTGATCTTAATACAGAGTGTAAATAAACAGTGACAGAGATGCTTAAGATATACACACAGTAGCTGACAAGGTATTGTCCTCAATGTATCTGAATGCAAAATGGGGTATGGGCTGCTCTGTATTACATTCCTTTTGGGTTTTCAGTTTTTCCACATTCTTCAAGGGTTGAACAATTTTTGCAATTTATTTACTCTTAGCATTAGACAGTAACAAGGGTGAATTTACATCTGATCCTTAATCCAAATGGACTTTCGTAGCAATTAAATTTGGTGTTTAAAATAAAAAGTTTTAATATTGCGACATTCAAAAGGCAACCAAAGGTTTTCACTGATTATAAGTAGAAAGAGGAAATAATGTATTATTCAAGCTCCAGAGCTTGCTTAATGCAAGATCAATTTTGTTAAGTGTTGCTTAGCAATGGATTATGAGTGCAGATCCTGAATATTAATGCAGGATGGGTATGGCAGCAATTCTTGTGAAAGTACACTTTAAAAAGGAAAGGATTTTCCTGGTGAACCACAGACAAATAAATACCTGCAGAGTTCCGTAAACTAAGAGCTCACATCTTCTTCACCTCCTGCATCATTTATTGGTTACCAAGCCGCACAGCAGAAACTTTTAGGTCATCTTTGTCATTTTCCAGGTACGTACCCAAAATGCTGAGAGTCTGCTCCCAAACCCTGAGGCAGGCAGCAAAACTTTACAACGGCACGGTATTAAGTCAAAGCAGCAGGATCGAGTTTTGGTAATAGTCCACCAGTTATCCGGAGGCTGTGAAATTTTCTTGTGTTATTTTGTATCTGCAACCAATGTATCAAGTTGTTTATATTCATTATATAGCTAAGAGTTTTATCTTCTCACAGGCAGTGGTGACATACTTCTCTCTTATAATAGAGCAAAGACCCTACTGCTTTGCATTTGGGTGGTTTTGTTGTTGCTATAAAAGAAAGTACCCATCACCTTATGCAGAAAAAATCCTGTATGTCATTTTATCCTGTATTTTATTTTTATATGTTCTGTGGAAAAGATGACAAGTGGGAGAGACTATGCTCTGAGAATGATAGACTACTGGGGAGAAACAGGTGCAAGAGCCGTGGAGCCATGGAAGATTTGCACCTGGAATGTAAGATCCAAGGTGGGTTTGCTTTGATTGAGATTCCTCGCACAAACTGGGTCTGCCTCAGGCATCTGAAAACAGTCTGCTCTGACAACACTTTAACAAAGCACTGGCAATGCTGCTTTGTTCTAAATATAGACGCCTCTATATTTAAGGTTGTAGTACAGTTTGTAATGCGGATTGCAACTTTTAAACTACAGCTTTGGCAAACCCTAAAGATGGCAGAATGTCATTTTGACCTTTTATGTGAGATACATTCTCTGTTGTTTTTATAGTACTTGATTACTTGAATTTCTTGATTTTTCTGTATGAAATAGAAACAACATAAAGATTTTTATATTATACCATCATTAAAAACTCCTATGTGTTTGTTCTAAACCCTGATTTTATTAGCTAACATTTTTATGTCACTTCACGGACTTGATCATATAGGATGAAGCACACTAAGACTGTTGCTCTGGAAGCTATCAAATTTATCGTACTTCTCCTAGCATCTGTCTACATGACTCTTTTGGGAGTTTGATGTTATTTTTCTACGTCTATCTTTGCTAAAGAAGTACATTTATAAGAAAATACTTATTTGACTCTCATTGATTATTGTTCAATTTGTGTGAATAGGTTCTGCCAAATACAATAATAGCTTTTCAAGTATATTTCTTCCTAATCCTCTACTTGCCATGCAACTTGGGAAATCCTGCTCACAGGTTTTCCTCCTCTCAGACTCACCTTTATTTACTACATCTCATTTTCTTTAAATGTGGCTTTAAATGAAGTACAGATTTGGTTCTGTGTGTCTCTTTGGGGAACTGAGGAGAAAAATATACGTGCATTTAGATGTGTGATTGTTGATCTTCAGATCACTTTCAGCTAACAATTAGACTGTAAACGTTTCAGGACAAGGGCAGCCTCATAGTCTACATCTGTTAGAGCAACAGGATGCAGGAGCTGACTGCTATCTTCAGCCATAACATTAAAAGTAATTACTAGTGTTTATATTATAACATCAACCAGGGATTTCAGAGTTCATACATAAAATATGAGACAGTCCTTGCCAGAGCCCTAATAGCAGAAGTTAGTTCAGCGAAGTGCTTAAACATAGATATGACCTTGTGAGTAAACTTAGAGGCAACTTGTGTTCCCCCTCCCCCCCCCCCCCCCCCCCTTTTTTTTTTTAAGCTCTCGATCCCCAACTTGGCAGGGTGGTTATGCTTCCCCCCCCCCCCCCCCCCCCTTTTTTTTTTTTTAAGCTCTCGATCCCCAACTTGGCAGGGTGGTTAAAACCCCAAAAGAGAAGCATGGCAGTAAAAGAAAATCAGGAGACACAACCGTCTTTGTAGTAACTTTGTTCCTTAGCAGGAGGGAGAAGTACTTGCCTTTTTATTTTGGAAACATTTTACTAAGGTTGAATATCAGAGAAGCGTGATAACTTAACCCAACCGTTAGTGACTTCTTTCTTCCAAGTTATGCTGCAGAGCTAAAAGGTTAAGTAATTCACACTCAGAAATTCAAGAAAGACCTTCAGACACAGCTTCAGAGAAACCTTATTCCTCAAGATCAGGATGGTCTGACTACTCAGGTCTCGGATAAGCAGGAGAAAACCTGCCGGGCTGTATTTTTGTGCACTTTTCTTGATTGGTAAACCCTAGATTGCATTTATTTTCTATTCTCACGAGCTTACATATGAGGCTTTCTTTTGTTTTCAGAAAGCTACTTTCATTCACTGTTACTTTAGCCATTTATCTTCCATTACAGTTTTTGCTTAGGTTACCTTTTCCTTAATTCTCATTCCATAGGAAGAAAGTATAATACTGTGTCAGTCTGTCATATGAGGGTAAACGTTTTGCTAAGGATCTACTGGCTACAGTGAGTATGTTCAGGGCCCTCTACTGAATGAGTTAGCTGTGGCCAAGCCTTGCAGAGATAGGCACTTAAATAATTCCATTATGAAGGGTTCTTCTGGCTGAGGAAGCATGGTCCGCATAACCACGGTTGTCTGCATAACCAACAGGAGCCCAAGTTTCAGGATGTTGAGTTCTCTCTCCCACGTGTAAAGAACGGGAGTTTTCACAACTCAAAGTATCCTGGGACTTTCTTCACCGTGGCACCACTGCATTCATTACGTGCTCACAGCACACAGCTGTACAGTCATCCCACGCTCAGCAGGCGCCTTCCCTACCCATCCAGCTGCCCATGCACTCCCCACGTATATGGTAACACCTTGAATGACAAAGCTTTTTTGTGAAATGAACGTCTACCTAAAACACAGTTCCTTTCTTCAAAATTCAGCTGTGCTGTACAGTTTAGCATTCACCACCTCCTGTCTTCAGCCCCAACAATAATTGCTGTGATGTAGCTATGTATGATAAATTTAATAAACCTGGGTCAAAGCAAATGCTGAATATCATTATGGACAGGGCTGTACATTTATGAAAAAAGCCAGCCAGGCCTGATTCTAGAATTTATATTTACAGTGTGCAACCTTATTCGTGAAAGCAGCCTCCCTGAAGTCACTGTCTATACTCTTTTTAGTGAATATTGCTCACTAAATATGAATATAAAAAGCAGTTTTAAAATGACGTCGTTATTCTCCTGGGTAAAATTTTCCTTACAATGTATCTGAGTAGCTGAGATAGGGTGAAAAAAAATCAATCTCTGAAACTAGGGAATGCTGCTATGACCATTAATTACCTGTGTCACATCAAGACTGTGTCACATTGAATTTGCACATAATCAAACCAGATTGCAGAATCTAGGCCTTTATTCATTCTTTAGTCTATAAAAGTTATGTTTAGAATTTGAGCCCAGTATATGGGATACATGTATTTCATGGCACAGGTTGACCAGAGAGCACAGGAACACAGCTTTCACTTCATTACAGAGAGATGCTGACCTAAGTCCTCCCTCATCGCACTCTGTGTTTTGATCATTTTTCAGTCAGTGCTGTAACCCAGAGCGTATAAACAACTTTAGGAACCACCTGACAATTCAGATATTTACTTTTGTGGGAGGCAAACAAAATTCTCTTTACTTTTATACATTCTTTCTATGAACTGTGTTTGAAGAATAAAGTTTTATTTGCATTTGTATATATTTATTTTTTCTATCAGGACTGTAAATTGTTTGTAATTTCCATCTCTAACCCTAAAATCAATCTTCTATTTAGCTGATGTATCAAACGTCTTTCCTCCAGCATGTAAGGGCTTGTGCTGGTTTCAGCTGGGATAGAGTTAATCTTCTTTCTAGTAGCTGCTGTGGTTTGGATTTACTATGAGAATAACATTGATAACACATATGGGTTTAGTTGTTGCTAAGTAGTATTTACATTAGTAAAGAACTTTTTCAGCTTCCTGTAGAAGCTGAGGGAGCATCACCAGGACAAGCTGGCCAAAGGACTATTCCATACCATAGATGTCATGCTCATTGTATAAATGGGGCTTGTTTGGGGGCAGGAATTTGTGATCAGTGCTCAGGACAGGCTGGGCAACCGATCATTGGGTGGTGAGAGCAACTTGTGTTGTACCACTTTATTTTGTGTATTATAATAATAATAATAATAATACTGTTATTATTTTTTCCTCTTCTGTTACTATTGTATTAAACCGTCTTTTTCTCAACCCATGAGGTTTTTTCCCCCTCCTTTTCTCCCCCTTCTCCCTACCCTACTGGGGGAGTGGGGGGAGCGCGCAAGCGGCTGTGTGGTCCTAATTGCTGGCTGGGGTTAAACGCTGACAGGGCCATACTTAACATATTTTTTTGTTGTATTTCTCCCTTTTTTGTCTTCTCAGATGGAGAATCACACACATTTTTTTGTTAGTCAGTTGTTTTTAACTTTCCTGTAGTCTGTATGCTTTTGAGTGTCAGTTTCTATGTGTATACATCACATTTAGCAACTGAAACATGCAATTTGCACAGAAGTTGAGGAAGCTTTTGACTCTTTTCTGGGGAAGGCAGTGTCAGACTGGCTAATGAGAAAAAGTGTCTAATTAGCATGTAAATCACCTAAAATATACTGACACACTTGTCTTACGTCAGAGCAGGGATTCAGAACCAACCTTTTATTCAATCATGTCCAAATCCACAGTGGTTCTTTAACATTGAGAAAGAAGTATTTAGGAATTCTTCATCAAATCATGATGTCTTCATCAAGGCTTGAAGAGAAGGGACCAAGCTAAATCCCAGGGACACTGGTTAGTAGAAAGGGTTTTACTAAATCAGATCCGCCGCTGGGTGAATACAGGTTTGGTAGCTTACAACTGTATTAGCGAAGGCTAATTCAGGAAAAAACTCTGCTGTACCACAAGAATGCTCTGTCTGTTAAAGGATAAGCTTTAGAAGAGTCTCATTACCCCTGTGCAATGTTGCTGCTGAAGGAAAAGTTGCAAGCAACAAGGTTAGATGCTTCCGGCAAGAAAGAAAAAGCTTCCTTGCTTGAAATGCACAAGCCATCTATTATGCTATTATTCCAGGCTGGATCATCAGCTACTATAAGAAGACACCATACATAATTAAAATCAATAGTGGTATGCTGATTTACATCTGCTAAGGATCCAGTTCTCTACTTCAAGCGTCCAAAGCCCAGGTGGAACTAGGAGGTAATTTAGATAAGAAATACCAACTTCACTAAGACCTGACATAACTGATTTCTGAGGAAAGATATGTGGAGCTTTCCTAAAGGATGTCTCACAGCATATCAAGGTACGGGATGATAGGAAGGCTCTATTTCTTATAACAATTTTTTTTCTTAGAAAGGAAGTGAAACAAGAAGGAAAAAAAGGAGGAAACTTGGTGATAGGCAAAATTCAGAAGGGTAAAATTAAAAGGAATAAGAGTAAATATTTTCAGTGGTTATAGTAATTGAACATGGACTAGTTTTGCTAAGGGTAACAGTAAAGATATGGAGCTATGATACCATGAAACTAGATACAAATGAGGCTCTGAAAATATTCCATATCCACTCATCTTTAATGGGATTTTTCTGCCTTTCTTTTTATAATATGGGAGTTCTATGGGATACAGGATTTTACTGTATTATCCTAACCAGTAAGAGTGGATGATAATCCACTGAAAGGGCATTTACCTGTGTTTTCTTGCATTCTTTTGCAGGCCAGCTCAGTGGTTGAGCTCCATGGCCCCACAAAGGCCCCAGAGACAAATGGCTATTAATCTCTCTGTATAGCTGCTTCATCAACATTGTTAAATAAAGATGAATTCTTAGAAGGTGAGCAGGGCACATTGTATTGTACAAAATGAAAGACAGTAAACCCAGACAAGATTCTTTCAGCAGACCTCCAAAATGCTGAAATGTATTTGTTCGAAAGCTTGAGCAAAAAAAACGAGTTTGATTTTTTGCCGGATGGTGCAGGTGCTGAGGAAAGGGAAGGAAAAATCCAAACATTTGTTTGTGCACCTCCAACAGCGCCCTACCTTTCGGAGACAGAAAAGAGAGAGAGAGTGCGAAATCTCATCTCAAGTCCTTGGTTCCCTGCTGCTACTTCTCCTCGGAGTGAAATCTGGATTAGAGTGATAAAGGATGGGATATAAAGTCCCAGAAGCATTGTAATTAAACAACAGAAACAGCAGAGGCTGAACAGCTGTGGGAACTGCATTTTCATGATTTCACGATGGCAAATATGGGGTTAAACAGAAAAGACCAATTATAAAGAGAGATGGGCAAAAATCAGAAGGAAAAAAATTTAAAACTATAAATTGAGATTGTGCTAGAAGTGGTGAGATAAAAGCGAGATGAGCACCTGGCTATATAAACGCAGTAGTTACTTGAAACAGAATGCCTGAGAGTGTTTTATTAAAATTGGGCTTTTATTATAAAAGCAGGGGCTTATTTAATAAGTATTCCTCCTAAAGACTTAAAGTGTCCCCTGTCCATGCAGCCTGCGTTCCAAGGTTATCAGAAGAACTGTTGCTATGGGCTGAACTCAATTTAGCACATGCTTTTTGTGTGGTGAGTGGATGTGAAAAGGATTCAGCAACACAGATCTGTCTGTGTTCTGAATGTGAAATGAACTTTTGTTAAAGATCTTGCAAACCTCAACAACAGCTGCACAATACTGATACAGCCAGGCAAGAAGAGGATGACCTATTTGCGTCTATCTGAACTTTGAATTCATCTTTTGATCACAAGCAATGAAACCTGCAGCAATACACCAAACAGGAAGATGTAAGGAAGCGAGACCCTCTATATTTAATTACCTTTGTATGCTGTTTAAACTTAAGATTTTAACTTAAGATTTTTCTCTTACAAAACCTTTTAACATGAGAAAATACTGTATGCTCAGGAGATTTTTAATCATTATTACGATCAAGGAAAGTTTGAACACTGCAGGCAGAAGGTTAGAAAGGCCATGCATTGTAATGCAAATTTCATTGTTAGGATCCACAGAAAAAGATGTCATTTCTCTAAAGAGGAAAAAAAAATCAGATCCCATCATTATCTGGATGCATGGCACAACACAGGAGTAGCTCATCATGAATAAGGCAGTTTGCAAAAAGGCCTATATTTGCCTGCCCTGAGCATTTGTGCTCCACAGTATTTTTGCATGTTTCTTTGACAGGAGATAAAACTGTTCTATTGACTTATGTGCAGATTGTTCAAGAACCAGAGGTCTAAAGAGGGTGTTTACTGGCATGCTACAAGCTGGTCACCATAATCTAACAGCATCTAATGATATTGTCACTCCAGTTTAAATCTCTCCCCCATAAAGAAGTTCTGAGACCCATCATAAATAGCACCATTTCAACCAACTAAGGCATCGCTACAGGAGAGACAGAGCAGGATCTTTTATATGGGCCCGATGCACAAGATACACCTTAACAAGCACTCTGGGGTTTGAAAGATGCTCTTATCTTTATGCAGTCTGTCATTAGCAAAGCAAAGACCAGCTTTGATACTGTCTAGAAACCCTTGTTAAAAAAAAAAAAAAAAAAAAAAAAAAAGTAAAAATTGAGTGGTTTAAATATTTTTGTCAATCACTCAGATTTTATATTTATACTTCCAGGCATTTTCATCACTGTTTGCCCCTCTCCCCCCCATACAGGAACTCTCAGAATATATGTCATGTCTTTCCTTTGCCAGAAAGGGCAAGGGGAAAGATGGACATAGTTTACCTAATAAGGCAACAAAAGACTGTCTGAGGCTTTTAGCTCATCTCACAGTTCTGGTTATTATATGCTTAGTTCAGTAGGATCTGGAGCTTATTGACATTACAGTCTCTTGTTCACCTCAGGCACACGTTCTAATCAACTCTTGTTACGGTCAAATAAGCGGCTGGAGGCAGTTCTCCCCCCAAATTCATTGGTTTTAGATCAGTTTCTATATAATCAGAGCTCCTGCATCAGTGCTTGCAGGAAGGTCGTTTCAGCATCTAAGTTGTTATGGAGCTGGTAAGTTGCTTCCTGATCAAGTGTCACAAATTCAGAATTACACCAGTAGACAGGAGTGTCCCGGTTGGAAACCAAGAGTACAGCAGAGCTTGCTTAGCTTGCTTCTTCAGCCCAGTGCCGCTCTTGAACCTGACTCTCGCACTGTGGCTATCAGGTCATTTGCTCCAGCCTTTGCCTTGAACAAATGCTCCTGTCCAATTGCACACAATATTTATGAGATGTCCCATGTGGAACAAAGTCTGAAGGGTACAGAGTAACATACTATCTTGAGTCAACAAGGACCAACGCTACAGTATACGAGCTCAGACTTGTGTGTGCTGCATTAACTACAGCAAGAGCCAGCTCTTTCCCTTTCTCCTCACAGCAGTGGAGAGATCCTTTCCCCTGTTGGCTTTCTAGCTTCATCTTTTAATAGCCTTACTGTGCCAGGTCCTATAAAGCACAGTCCAGATTCACTGCGGAGTGTGAGGCAAATTGTGTACATAAATCACCCATCAGCTCATAAATATTTTTGTTAGCTATATAGAGAGTATCATGTAATTACAAGGTAGTCACATTCAAGATCATTAAAATAGTTTTCTATGTAATAGTCATATTATGTTGTGATGATCTGTTATGCTTTTGAGCACACACCCATCTCAGAGTTAACATGCCTGAAGATGTTTTCTGTAAGACAGGTGCATCTCAATGTTTAGATCAATAAAAAGACTCTTACAATTGGTACTTGTGTCTTTTTATGCATGAAATTGTACTAAGTTTCTCTCTCATATGCATATAACAGAGAGAGAACACATTCACTGGCATTTTAAGTACTGCATTTGCGAGAGTTAACTTATGGAAATCAAAACTACACAGCACTGGGGAAAAAGAATTCAAATTGTGAGAATTTCAAATCAAAAGAAGATCCCTGTATTCAGATTCTGCTGGAAGAATTCGGTTGTGAGAACAGTAAAAGAAGCTCCTGCCCGAGGAAACGAGCGGCACAAAAGAATAGGAGTATTTTGTAAGATAATTCTGTCACCTAGGAGCAGACCGTTACTGGAATCAGAAGGGTTCACTGCATAAATTAAGGCTCAGCTGAAGTGCCAACACACAAATGTCCACATTAAGTAGAAACTAAAGGGCATGAGATAATGAAGTGAAGGTGGGCAAGTTGAATCCTTAAGAAGCAAGAAGGAGACAGCAATCAATTACAATAAAAGTAAGTGCAACAGCAGAGTGAGAGGAGTGGGGAAGACTGGCTCGGACCCTCCCAACAAGAGGGAGAACATAAATGAGAGGAAATAAACCTTCCAAATGCCATGCAGGGAAATCATTGAGTCAAAGCATCATTTGCTTTTCACATAACTCTGCACAAGTAAGCAAGATGGCTGACGTGAAAAGGTGGTGTGGTTAGTAGGTATGAGCATCAGGAAAGAAGCTGACAGTTTTTACATTAGCTTTGTATTTATTTTCAGTGGTACCCATACCTCTGATCTGAGCTCGTGACTTGGCTTTCGTCAAGTCCAACGAACTTTTTATTCCAAGTCCAACAATTCAGAGCTAGTTAGGCATGTCAGACATAGACTCGGGACTTCCCTCCAAACTGAGAGTGATGTCACACTGTAGAACTGTTCTTCCTCTTTACTTTGAGCACAAAGTCAACCCAGAAAGCTTAAATCACCCATCATTTAAGCAGCATTTTCTAACTTAAGGTTACGGGTTACCCATTCAGTCTTGAATGAGATGCAGTAGAGAGAGACAGCTTGCAGGACTCATTCGTGCTACACAGAGTCCCAGCCTACAAGTTACCCAAAGGCTCTGGCCCATTTCTGACTCTAGAAGCCACAAATGGATATGATGTGCTATGCTATGCTATGCTATGCTATACGATAACCAAAGGGTGGAAGGGGATAACGGCGGAGGATAAATGAGGACACAAACCTGAACTAAAAAGTGCAGGGAAGATGTATCCTTTCATCTCTCAGCTTTGTTTTGCCTGTGTGTAGCATGGAAATAATCATGTCAATGGCAGGCAAAGCTACGGGGAGGATGCACATTCTGTTCCATGGCAGCTTTCAAGATTAGACAGTTTTATTTCACAGTAAGCAGGAA
>NW_009646744.1:3965338-3977324 GCF_000708025.1 Charadrius vociferus | reverse complement strand
AGGAATGGGACCAAAACCCTGTGAAAGCTGTCGTGAAAAAAGCAGTGTCAAAGCATTCAGTTGCTGATCAAAACCTGAACATTTCATCTCTGGACAGTGTATAAATGCAGTCTTCCAGTAAGGGCTTGTCTTTCCTGTAGGAGACTCAGTATTAAATTCCTGGCCTCTTTATTCACAGTATGGCTTTTTTTTTTTTTTCTTTCTCCTAGAGTACACAATAGTCTGTCAGAAGAGGAACCCAAATCTTTTTCTTGGCATCCCAGGGTGACCTAACAAGTTCTTCTTGGAGCTGTTTTCCCTTCCCATAGCACAGCTCTCCCACCATTCTGTACTGTTTGGGGTTTCTGTCATGTTTATGTGGTGTTGTCTGTATAGAGTCTTTTAACGGAACATGGATTGCCACACGGGGCCAGGTCACTCAGCACCCGTGTGCACAGCTGTGAGAATCAGTGAATTTGCTTATCCATTCTATTCATGCCTCTGTAGCGCGGTGCAGCAGGCGGTATATTCCCACCCACCGGGTAGCAAAGGTGCTTTGAAGTAGGAGCCACACCCAGAGGGACACAGGGTGAATTGACCTGTTGCCTGCTGGAAAACTTGAAGTCTTTTTTGTCTCCACTTTGGAGCAAAGGAAGGAATTACAAAGTCTCAGTAGTGCAAGCAACCCAGCTGTTCCCTCAGAAATGCGCAAATCTTGATTAGGAAAATAAAAAGTTCAAACAATGCACCCACAGGTAATAGGCTCAGGCTATTTGGCAAGTTATAAATATTCTCGGAGAGTCGTCAGCATCTTTCAAAAGCATAGGAAGTTTTGCTTTGTTAGGATTGCTGTTGCGCACATATTGCAAGGCATCAAAAAGAAAGTGGCCTGGTGTGGTTTCTTAGAGCTGAATTATTTACATGAAAGGCTTGTGAAATTAGATCCTTACTCCATAATCAAAAGACTCTTTACAATGGTATGAAACAGAATGCTTTCACGGAGTGTATAAGTCATTCCTGTATTTTATCCTTATACCCCATCTCCTTTAATCTCATAGCGTGGTGTGGACATCAGTTGAATCTACAGCCTTTTAGCTCTGCAGAGACTCCGCATGGAAAAATATAATATATCTGTGATGACGTCCATATTAGAAGAAGAAAGAGATAGACTGATGTAGAACTCTTCACTTCCTTTCACCATTTTCTTTGTTTCTCAACTATTTTGGCTCCATTTCTGAACAGTGGTGTAACACAGTACAGAAATATAGCTTGAACCTTTGTTAGTTGAACTAACAAGTTTAGTTCATCATCTAGTATTCCTTGGCATACTTCCCAAAAGTGTAGCAGAAACTAGTTGCACAGCTGAAGGCTGCTGGTCATTAGAGCAGCATCATTTTGATCTTCATTTGACATCAATCCAAATCTCTTAGAGAGATGCAGCAAACAGTAAAAAATTCAACCCAGAGCACTTAGTTTCCAACTAACTAGCATGATCAGGAATCAGAGAAATGTTCAGATAAGCAAACTTACAGTCCTAAATTTGTTCGTAAGATGTGACCCAAATCTGGAGGACTTTGATTCATCTTGGTTTGTGTTTTATAATGTTTTCTTGCTCCTCACACACCTTCATAAGTTTTCCTCTTACTTTGCACAATTCACAGTACTGCATAGCTCACAGGCAAACTGAGGGACCAAATTCAAACCATAAACTAGAATAAGGAATTTGACCATCAAAACTCTTGACCTTCTGAAATGAAATCTCTTCAACTGGAGTATGGGAAGCCCAGAGCATCCCAGTTTTCAAGGCACAGCTTACAATAGCTTTATGTAGAGACTGCACACAGACACAGAGATTTAGTCTTCAAGAAGGAACATTCCTGATTTCTCAGGCGAAATAGTCTGTATTTTAGAGAATCTTCCACTGCTGTGCAGTGTCTGGAAGTTTCTTGTATGGCTAGTCAGAACTAGGGCAGAATTATTTTCTTTTTTAACATAGTTCAATAATATATTAAGGTTTTTTTGAATCTTGGAAGCTGTCAGAAAAACCCTTCACGCTTGGTCAAACAAAAGATTTTAGGCAGAATAGCTAAGATGTATAGTATGATTATTCAGAAGTTTTGCTTTCATTTTAGTCCTTAGTCACAAGATCTGACAATTTACTACAGAACATTTACTTGAGAATTAAGCAGATACATTTGTTGTGACAAACAGTATATGAAAGCTTTTGCTAAACTGGGCCATCCCTATGTTGGAGTGTTGTGGTTTGGGAGTTTTTAAAGCATCTTCTGAACTTTCTGAATAGCATGAAAGTCTGCTTTGTTCATCTTCTGCAGATTCATCGCAGCTACATATCTAGTTTGCACATTTGTCGTCTCATATATGACAACTTCAAACATTTTTTTAACATCTAATGAATCATATAGTGAGCGATGGCTCTGGTGAATTACTGAGAAGTCATGCCTCTGAATATATAAAGAAACAGGATGGAACGTCTTCTGTCTTACGTGTTTCCAAGGGCAATTGCTCATTACCTGTTTTTAGGTTTTGTCTGCAGGTATTTGCATTTTAAGAAAGTGAGCAGTCTCTTCAATGGGCCACCATCAGTCATCATGTCAGCTGTAGCAAGCATTATTCTCATGCATTGTTTCGCGGTGATAACTAAAGGGAACATTTGGGATTGCATTTATTTAAAATTGTATTATTTCTGCAAGAATGATGACAACCAGCTTGGATGCAGCCTGCCTAACTTTGTGGTGCTCAGAATGTTATAAATTTCATTCCCATTGCAATAATGGTGCGTGCTTAATAGAACTGAAGGAGGGTGCTATATTCTCTGTCAGAAAAGGTGAAGGCACTAAGAAAATAATTTCCCTTAGACAGTTAGAGGTGTTCAGCCTAAAACAGTTAAAAACCTTCCCTCGAAAGTAGCACTTCCAATGCTGAGACATCCCTGCCCACTCTTTTTACAGTGGATGAAGTGGCCCCTTTATTGGGAGATGAACCATTGGCTGGTTTCTAACAAAGGAAAGTAATTGTCACATCCTAGTCCTTTCACAGGCATAGGAAGTAGTTTCTTAACATTTGTATTCATCATTTAATTTTCTTCTGTCAGAGACAGAAGATCAACACGGTTTGAAATTTTAACATTTAATTCAACCTGTTTTGAAAACCTGTTATCTCCAGTTTAATGTGGCTACAGAAAGTCTCTTAAACAGGCCAAGAGAGACTATTAAGACTGAGCATAAAGACTGTTTTTCACTCCTCCAATAGTAAGATTCACTTCAACCTCATGTTTGTGACTCCCTGATACAGTATTTCGTAA
Source organism: Charadrius vociferus (assembly GCF_000708025.1). Lineage (NCBI taxonomy): Eukaryota > Metazoa > Chordata > Aves > Charadriiformes > Charadriidae > Charadrius > Charadrius vociferus. The sequence continues at coordinate 3,974,023 of NW_009646744.1, read as the reverse complement.
GTTGGTTTATCTTCTTGGAATGAAACCTACTTAATTGTTATTAAGCTGCCCTTCAAGGAGAATAAAAGATTTAATTTGGACTGAGCTAAAATATAAAGACATTTGAGTTTAAAGAGTCCAATTTAGTCTTAAAAGTCTTAAGACTCCAATAGTGACTAATAAATCCCCAGTTAGAGGCAATTGTTAACACTGAGTTTTGTCCTACATTCTCCATACAAATGAAAACTTTCCCTTCATTACTTAGATATGGATAATCAGCTCGTTTTCTGCTCCAAAACCATAAGATTTTGCAAATCTTCATGAAATTTTGCTTGCCATTCTCAGAAAACTCTAGGGTTCCTGCAGAAGGAGAAACATGTTCAGAGAGTGACAGTTTGGTCATGGGGTGATGAGGATCTCAGGACCAGGGTCGGTGTCAGTGGCATTTAGGTCAGTACCTAAGGCCTGGGATTTAAATATCTTCATGGAGTTAATGTGTTAAAATGTATTCATCTCTTAAATGCAATGAAAGGTCTAGGCCCCATACCAGCAAACAATTAAGCAAAGGGACGTGATAATATCTGCTTCAACACATAATCTCTTGTATCAATGGAGGAATCACAGTTAACTTAAGTGTGAAGAGAAAAGGATCCCATCTTCTTCTTCAGTAACCCAACTTGCTGAGAGAGAAGCATTGAACAACTGGGGACTTATTCTGCTAAATTTTATCCTCTTTCAACATTTTCAGTAGAACTACCTGTTCTTTGGCATGAGTGCAATCTCCACCATATCTCATCTGAACCCCAGACAGTGTCTTTGAGTTTATGACATAAATGGGCTTATGGTCGGCTTTATGGACTTACGGTAGGGTTCTTGTAGTAGACAGTCAGCTGGAACCAGGCAGCTGGAGCTCCCCAGTTGCCTACTTGGGGAGGAGGCACTTGCGCTGCTTTGAATTAAGTTTTTACATTCCTCACTGCATATAATATGATAATAGTGGAAACAGAGGGCGATAGATTTAATTCTTTTGCATACTTTTTCTAAAACAGAACTCTGCAAGCAGAGTAATTCTGAATGCTACAGCACGGGCAGCACGTCTCAAACACCTCAAAAGCTTGCAACTGTGATGCCTGCGGCTGAGTTAAGCACATTCTTGACAGAAATGTCAGCTCTACTTTCTCTTCCCTATTACAATAAAAATGTAATAGCTTCACTGGTGGATGCATATCCAGATATTAAATTCAAATTCTCATGTTTACTTGAGACATCTCACTGAAATAATCATCTCACTTTGTTAATTAACCTCGCTTAGTCCCATTAAATAACTATATGGTTTCTGTTCATCCATGGAATCAAGGCTATTCGTTACTTATTTGACTACAAAGAATCTTGCAATAACTCCCCAGAAATGTTTTATGAGAAGGACTGTGGAAGAGTTTAATCTTATCAAAGTGATTTATATTGGATTGTTTACCATTGTTAATTCTGAGGTCAATAAGCAAAGCGAAAAAACATGAGTTTGGACTTAGAAAACAGGTTAGGAAAGCAAAGAACTAAATCCTCTTTTGGACATGAAGCATTTGTTCCCTTTATATGGGCAAAAAGTTTGAGCCTAGCTTAGTAAGACTCAGATATTATTGGTGAACTCTTGTTCTCAGCAACATCTAAAAACACTAAGTTGTGAAATATTGCTCTTCCTTCCCTGTCAAGCTCCTTCTTACAAAACCAGAAAAAAGGCATCATTAATCAAGGATCAGCCTTCTTACACAGAACCCATTATCATCTCTAGGAATAATTGCTCCCCTAGAAGTGATTTTGTAAATAGTAATACATGTTACTTGGCAAAGAGAGGGGCTGTCTCAGCAAATTTATTCCAAGCAACAGCAACCCAAGAAAGCACTGTAGGTATCAATTAGTCAGCCAAGAAAGATAAGGGAAAAATACATAAATGACAAATGTTACCTATAGCAAGCATTAATGCACCATCACAGCATAATCTAATGCCTGCTAAGTCTCACATGGAATATTCACATTTCAAAATACGATAAGAAATCTGTATTAGGTACTAGAAGTTTATCAAACAGGAATCAAACAATTATGGTTGTTTTCCTTTTAAGTACACAGCCTCAGACAAAGTAAACACTCAAGTCCAGATGCTTTGAACAAGTTTTCCAGAGAGCATCTTTGGGCACAAGCTCAGGAAGGTTTCTAGCTTTACATCTTCAGCAGATGTGAGGCTGGAATAGCCAGAGACATCAGGCTTCAAAATGCAAATTTCTCCAAGTTGTTATAGTATTTCAGTCCCTCCAAAAATAGGAAAACAACCCCTGCTGTTTATTGTAAGACTCTCTTCTATTCTCAAACACAGCATCGATCACAACATCAATAGCCCGACATTTTACCTTTCGCCAAAATACTGGGTGAAAGACTAAACATCAACTAAAACTCAGACCAAATCAGAAAGCACGCTCCAGTTTGCTCGGGACTGACTTTAGCAAACCTGGAAGACTAGATTCCCAATCAGGTCTGGAATTTGATGGCGTCTTCCCCTGCAAGAACAAACCATGAGATTTGGATCCAAACGTTTTGTTTTGCAACTTTCTGTCTTTAAGGTAGGCCTTATTACTGTTGGGTTTGTGTTTCTTTTTTGAAGAATTAGGGTTTTAGATTTTGTTCCTTTTCATGGGTCTGGAAAGACTCTAGCTAATTATTTTTGAAAGAAGCTTTTCTGCTTCACCTCTTTTAAATTGACTTTTTAGCAAATAAAAAGGAATGTAAAAATAAAGAGAGCAAATAGTGGGGATTCAATCTGGCTCCTATTCGCCAGTAATCTGTCTCTTTTGTGTAAGAGGCCAGAGGAGCCAATAATACTCAAATCTGTACCTCTTCCTCCCCTGCAAAAGTAGCTGAAAACCACTGCAAAGAAACGGGAAAAAAAAGGAATGATTGGTGGGAAATCCATTAATCTATTTCAAGAGAGGAAGAGATTGGGTAACGTTGAATAGTCAACAAAACAAAAGTCGAATTGAAAGGATTCCCTCGAGGCTTTATTGAGAAGTTTGCTCCAGATAATCCTCCTCAAAGACTCATTTCAGTCTGTAAATACAGGAATGTTTCATCTCTTCCTGTGTCGGTGGGATGCATCTATAGCCATCGTGGCCGTGACTGCAATATAATTACTGGGACCTGCACTGGGTTTATGCCAAGTAGCTCCAGTGCTGGTGGCGCCCCAGCTGAGAGAATACTGGATACTCCCTTCTTTACTGATACTACAGCTGATACAGACTCCCACAATACTGCAGCAAGACCAATTATGGTATTACAGCCACAGTTAAAGCTAATTTGTCTATGCTGCGTCACAGACTTCACAGGTTTGATAGGTCTAAGTGGGAGAAGGGACACATCCAGGAGCACAGTCCTGCTTAGGGCATCCCCTATGTGGGGGCACCACGTTTGTGTGGCCTGCAGAGTTGCGGTTATGTGTTAGTCTCCCTTGGGCCGGTTATTTCAGCTGTAATACAGGTTTTGCTGAAAAATCAGAAGGCTTATTGCTGATTGTAATGGGGGAAAAGTAAAGATGAGTTTTACAGGATTCAATATTTTAAAGAAATGTTTTCTTTTATAACCTGTGTACACTGTTCACTGTATAGAGGCATTAGTGGAGTTGCCTCTGTTGACTTTAGGTGGGATCATTTATGAAACTGAAGTTGATGCGACATCACAGAATCACAGAATCACAGAACGGTCAGGGTTGGAAGGGACCTCTGGAGATCATCTAGTCCAACCCCCAAAACCATCAAAGTATCTGGACAGCTCTTCACAGGAAAGAGGTATCACACCTCTCCAAAGGTGAAAAGACGTGGGAAAGTCCAGGCTCAACGACATATTAGTTAATGTCCTTCTATCAAGAACAATCTGCTAAAAAAAGAAAGCCAGACAAAGCACACAGTGGATGTCTGAATAGTTTTGTACTGTCCAAAACAAGAGGTATTAAAGCTTTGTATGCCACACAACTTTACATTTCAAAGAGTCTGTGCTGAGGTAAAAACAACAAGGTCATTTCAATAAACTAGAAGAGTCATTAATATCGTAGCACCATGATATTTACCTAGCAAGTCAGAAGGCAAGCTTAAAGTATGGATTATTTGGAACTAGTTGAGCTGAAATAGTGTCTTTTTTATTACCTCCACGATAGGACTTCCTGTTCTGCACAGACAGTTCGTCAGTCCCACTCTAACAGAGCTTTTCTTCCAGCTCTGCAGCAACCCGTCTGCCAGGGTTATTATTCTTTTGCCACAAAGGAAATAACGTTTCTTTCCCCGGCACAGCAACAGATAACTATTTTTTAAAGCTAGCTCCTTGTTTTTAATTACAATATATTTCCTAACCTAACACCCTCGAAAGGCTGCAAGAGTAATGAAAGATAATGCAGCTTTATATGCAGTGAGTGTAAATACAAATTATTCATTCAGTCTTAAGAAGCAAACAAAAGTCCAAAATGCTACCTTGAAAAGCAAACAACAGCTGTTTTTTTTTTTTATAAATATATCTTCTTCAGCAGGGAATATTATGTTTATTAGAAAATCATAGTTCTCAGGTAAAAAAGGACATCTCCAGCAATTCTTTTCACGTTTTGCCTATGTTATAGCCTCATAAGAAAACATTTGAATAATTTCATGCTTGTTTTTTTTTTTTTCACATTATGTACTTAGTTTTCAAAAAGAGCATAAAACAGTATAATGGTAAAGTCAAAATAGCATCATACACCACCATCTGGAACATCAAATTGCAGTATCTCAAAGCTTTGCCTAAAACTATTTGCTACCTGCTGTAATCTGCAGAAGATACCACAAAAATGATCCAGTTACAGAAAGGTCATCACATAGACCTCATTCCAGGGATGGGCCCATAGAAATGCACATCTCTGCTTCCAACTAAAACAGGTATCCTGTTGGGAAAGCTAAAGGAAGATAAAATAGGAACAGCTACTTCTTTGAACAAGCTTGAACTGGCAAGCTGTATAAAGTATGTATTTGCTGCACCACCATATAACCTGCAGTGGGAACCACATGAGGTCTTTTCCCACTCTGGTTGTTTGCCCATGTGCAACCTGCCCTGCGAGGACACCTTAGAGGGACAAAGCCACCTTCTGCCAAGGGACAGCACTGAACTCTGCAGCAACGCCCACGTGACAAAGCAAACTTCTAGTCACAAATACTTATACATTTAAGGCTTTGTTCTGATTGGAGTCATGGTGATGCACTGAAGTTTATAGAGCTGAATAGTCCCAAATCTGGTCCCCTCTCATCCTTGCTCCCTTTGCTTCCAGGGCCTCAGTTTCCGTTGCTACCAGCAATAGGAACTAGAGACTCTTTCCAATGGGATCCAGACTGGGGATGCAAAAGGCTCCCTTCTTTGCTTTCCAGCACCCACGTCTTTAAATTCTCTCAACAAATAACTGTATGGCCTTACTACCAGCTTTCCCACTTCCTCCTGAGTAGCTATTTTAGACACTGTTTCTAATTGTCTCTTTGAACACAAGTGAAAGGTGTAATTAGACGTTTGTCTCTGAGCTGTAGCTGTGCAGGCTGCGTGTATTCCTGCCTATATCCTGGCAGGAATGGTCTCCCCTGGACATTCTCTGTTATTAGTCAAATTATAAGTTCTTGCTATCTCCTGATTACTAGAGAGGTTGTGTAATGCGTAGAGAACCTGATCCAAACATCTACATTGATGAACTCCCTAAAGCAAGAGTGCAGAGAAAAAAATGTCATAGTACACTGAGAGGAAAGAAATGCCGAGGTTACATAAAATACATTTCTTTCAGCTTAGTACACAGACAGACCACTAGAACATAGCAACTACATTTCCAGCTGTTTGAATTTGCCATAAAGAACTTTTAAGTCATAGAAAGGAATTCATAAACTTTCTAACTTCAAAAATCTCAGCTGAGACGTCCTTTGGGCAGGATAAGAGTATCACCATGACCTAATATTTTCTGCAGAAAGTAATTCTGCCTGGTCTTGTACACTGCTCGAGCACTGTCCTCATTAGACAAGAGGAAATATAGGTTCAGATCCCAGCTATATGTCAACCACCTGAGAGAGCAGATTTTTCAGTTCAATGAAAAATAACTAGTGACCTGAAAAACTACCTTCCAGTGATTCTCCTTTGTGACACCAGCCTGAAAGCAGAGCGCCATAGGTACTCCAGTGCTGGCAACGGGAGGTATAAAATATGTTCCTCTTGCAAATAAAAGCAATCTTTAGTGGGCCAGTCATCTTTAGCAGGCAATTTATAAACTAACTTGACACAACAGTTCAAATATTGATCTCAAATATTTTGCAATGTCTTCAGTGTTTCTGGATCAGCCAGAGTAAATCCTGATGGCAGAAAGACAGAAGCCATCCTTGCCGAATTCTGTATTTCTTCTTCATCCCTCCTACCATAGTGGTCAAGAATGACACAGCTGATTCACCTTCAGTTGGCTCAGTTCTTTTGACCTGTCTTCCTAGAAACAGCTATATGCACTTAAATCTCACTGTTTGTGTGAGCAGGGACCAAGTACTAAGTGATATAGAGGTTTCTGTAGGATAGCAATAAAGGTATTGGAGCCTTGTGCAGCATTGGGGTATCTACTGTATGTGAAAACTGTATGTCTTCATATATTGCTCTTGAATATTATATTGCAATTCAAAATTGTATTTGAAACAGAGCTTAATCAGACTATAATATTTGTATCTGTATGCTTTCCCTCATGAACTCCTCTGCAATCCCTGGTTTATTGCATTAGCCGAGCTCCTTATTTTTTAATATGCTTGAGGAGGGCAGGACTTCCCCACTTTAAAGGTAAACTGAGACTGAGAAAGAGAGAGCGAGACACTAGGAATCAGATTATTAAAGTGTGTACATTTCCAAAGAGAGGAGGCCTAGTAGGGATTTTCACAAGTGCTTAAGAAACTTTTTTTAATCCCCAGTGGACTTAAATCCTTTTCTCTGGGGACATCTCTGCAGGTACTGATCTGAACTCTTTCTTCCCTCAGACCAGCAAGACCTGATGCTGCTGGAGGTGAGATGCTAGGCAGCTACTCTATGCACAGCACCCTGCAGAATATATATTTACTTAGGATATATTTACTGAGCCTCAGCCCCAAGTCTAGCTTTGCCAGACAGCTCATTCTGGCAGCTTGAAGCTATAGCGTGTGTTTGGGGCTGTCTGAACCCTTTGGGTAGATGCTCCCTAAATCTTTGTCACTGAGCCATCCTCACGCTGAACTCAGCGAGTGAACCTGTCACTGCTGAAAACCCAAAGAGAAATTTCAGTAGACTGTGACATGTGGAGAATAACTTGACCCTTCGGGCTTCTACCTCCAACTGGTTGCAAGACCTTAATGTACTACAATGCTAAGTTTTGGTGATCTGTTAAAAAAAGGCAGGTGCATTTTGTAAAATTGAAATTCACATGCAGATGCAGTTCTTGGGAACAGCGACTCCTGACTTAGGTGAAGTCCTCTCCTGCTAACCAAGTCATTGATGTGGCACAGCTGACTGCAGGGCATGACTAGAGCCTGATTTGTCTTTATTTAACTCTAAGTAATTTAGAACAAGACTTTTTTTTTTTTTTTTTTTCTTCTAAAATCTGCGCAGTTTATGCTGTGGAAGTTTCCCTGTGGACAACGGGATACGTTCTCTGACATTATGATACAACCTATTGAACTTGCCTGCTCAGCCCTTTCTTCTTTTGTCACATTGGGAATATCTACAGCTAAACAGACCAAGAAGCTTCTCCCTTAAGAACAGGCTTACCCTTCAGTTGGCTGGTGGCACTGAAGGTTCTGCTCTCCTCAGGGAGTTTATTATGTGAGAGAAAGGTTAGGCATGGTAAATGCAATGAACGGAAAAAAGAGCCTTATGCACACACAAAAAAGACAGTTTTGACAATGTATAGCTCCATTTAAAAATAAATTTTAAAAAGCTTTTAAAGATATTGAGTACTCTGTGTGTGGAGATAAAGGTATTAACTTTCTGGACCATTTTTTGACAAAGGAGGACTCTTGCTTTTGTCTTTGCAGAGACACTGTATCCCTCAGAGACTCTCACGCAAAAAAAAAAAAAGAGTGTGACAGGCAGTGGAACTTTTTTTTTTTTTTGTGCTGAAGAAGTCTTCAGGGATTCAAAATACAGAATCAAATGAGAAGTGCTGAGAGCTTCTTCTGAGATGGCCAAGCAGAAAACTGCGAGGCTTCTCAGCACTTTGTTACTTCCCAGGAGTTTTTCTCTCTCCAGCTCACCACACTATTTTGCTAAAAGCCCATCCTTTTTTGTTGCGGGATTATACACACACACACACGTACACAGATCCCTCTGCATTGAGTGGGGAGGCTGAGCGATCTCCTTGAATTTGCAAGAACTGCACAAACCCAAATTAACGTCTGCAACTGGTCCTCTGCCAGTCTTGGTTTCCTTAAACCCTAAAGAATAATGTGGTCTTTCAGCCTTCAAAGCTCCCCAGTTCTCAAGAAAAGGCAACAAATTTAATGCCATCATTAACCACCTGCAACTTTGATGCCTCATCAAAACCTTTGATGCCATCTGCCACTGATGGATGTGAAACTGCATAAACCTTTCTGTATTTGCTATTTACCTACATAGTGGCCCAAGACACAAAGCTGTACTTTAGCATTTAATTTATCTGGAGCTATTAAA
>NW_009646744.1:3963595-3965291 GCF_000708025.1 Charadrius vociferus | reverse complement strand
AATAGTTACAACACTTTACTTATTTGTTGTTACTTCCAGATGAAATCCAACTGACATTTCAGTTTTAAACAGAACAGTATGTGAAGTTATTTTGTCTCAGCGTGCGACAGCTTCTGTAGCCGTCTATTCAGCACTGATTTTTTTCAATTCCTTGCTGTTATTGAAAAGAAGCGACCATACCCAAACGATCACAGGTCGGTCCCTTTTCAAGGAATTTCATATTTTCTTGAAAATATGTCTTGAAAAAATGTCTTGAAAATAGATTGCTGTTGATGCTGGGTATCCACAGTCACATATGTGCCTATGAAAGGGATGTCACAGAGAGAGATGAGTCAATAAGACTCACTGCTGACCTGCGGCTGATTTCTATGAGATCAACCCTCTTCTAAAACTTTTTGCTAATGACTTAAGAGTTCTATAAAGGCCACCTGGAAAACAAAGCAGAAGAAAAGCCTGGCAGACTTCTCAGTGGGAAGAGAGCTTCGGGAGTAAGAGAAACCTTTACTGGAAATTATCAGTGTGAGCAGCTACTGGTTGCTGAGGCTGCAGTTTGGCCTTAGGCTGAGTTAATGTCTATCTGCTGCTGAACAGGGTGGCCTCAAGCTAAATGACTCACCTGCAGCCTCACAAGAAGTGACAGTGCATGGGAAAAGCAGAGGAGGTAGAAGAGGACTTCCCATTTGCAACTAGCTGTTTAGTAAGGCTCCGGTAATCTAAGGCAGTTGGTATCTGAGAGTAAGAGCACAAGGAAGACACAGAAACGTCTTTAGAAAAGCAACTGAAAGCTTGCACAGTCTCTCAGAAAAGCGCAGTGTAGTTTCAAATTGTCAGTTCTTGCAACATTTCTTAGGCTTCAAAATATGTCATACTTTCCTTTAAAGTCTGGGATCCCTAACCCCCCTGAGAATCATAGCTATCATTATTTTTAAAAGCAAATTTCTGTCTTCTACACTGCTTAGATTCCCTGAACCCCACACCAGTAACTTTTAATAGCTCAGAAAACTGAAAGGCAACCCAAATGAATCTAATTTAAAATGTTTTTTTGTAAATCCCCAGATATCTTGCAGTTCTGGGGAGCCTGATTCTCAAATTACTTTAGAAATTAGTCTTTGTATGGCTTAAACCATAACAAGGACAAGGAGAGAGAGATGCAGAACAAGAGAGGAACTGAGAGAAGGCAAGCAGCAGCCTGGATGGAGAAGCAGCGGCAGTCAACTGAAATGAGCTTTCTATTATACGAGAAACCAATGTGAACCTCATTAACAGAGTTCCTAATTCTAGTGCCCTTTCTAATCATCCATGCTGCTTCCTCTAGAGTAGAACGAAGTAGAGAAGAATATTCCTAGAGTAGCACTCAAGGCCTTACAGGATAAAAATCTTTTCTCTTGAACCCTGTTACTCAGTATTAATCTTCAGTGGAAAACAAGTGATTAGAAGAACTTCGTGATAACTCTGTCATTACAAATTAAAGGGCAGTGGTAGAGAGATAACCCACATATTTATTTTCTTCTCACATTAGTTCCCAGTTGATGCAAGTATATTAACACTAATGGAGCTACTTCTGGTGTGCTCTAGTGCAACTGAGCAAGAACTAGTTCTTTACCTTTCTTAGACCTGTAATTGCCGTCTTTTGGGATCTTGGCTGTAGAACCTCTGGGTGGAAAGAGTCGTTGGTCATTATAACATAATGAGATTA
>NW_009646744.1:3938617-3963568 GCF_000708025.1 Charadrius vociferus | reverse complement strand
GCTCTTCAGAAAATGTTTTATTGAAGGCAGTTAAGGAGTCTGCACATTGTAAAAAATTAACAATAAAAAAATGGGAAAAAAAAAATGGTGGGAGAGGTAATGGATGCATTTTCATTTTAAGGGTTACAGCAACTTTCTGAGATCTGAATTTTATTTGAGATAAATGGATTTGAAATTGTTCATCTTTCAAGGAAGATCTGGCTGCAGGACAGCTTTCCATGCAGGGGATCTATCTCAACAGAACTTATTTTGAAAAAGGATTGGAGGATGTAGGGCTATGAATCCCAAGGCTTACTTATAGACTTGAAATAAATAATCAGTGTTCTTACTAGCATGCTGAATCAGAAGAATGCTGCATGTCTGATTTATATGAGAAGGCACATTGGCATTACTGTGGATGTAAATAGGAATTGGTCATTATAAGCAGTCAGAAACACAACTTGTGAGTGAAATATTCCATTTCTTTTCCCATCAGACAAAATTGCAAGAGGCAGTGTTTCAATGGTTAGAATTAGATTCTTTAGAAAAAGTCATATACATCCTACTGGATGGAGTGCTTGTGTTGACAGTGTCCTACAAGTTTTGAGGTCTCATTTTGACTTGGATTAACATGTCATGCATCATTCCTAAAGACCTTTGAGATGCTTGCTTACAGAAAAGACCGCATATAACTGCAGAGGACCAACATATTCAAGCTGACTAATTTTTGGCATCCATGACTTCTGCTAAAGAAATAATTAATTTTCATGCTAGGAGAGTATAATTTGGTAAGACATTACAAGTCTGTACAATAACAGGAGCAACCTTTAAATCACTAAATATTTGCAGAACTTCTAGCAAATATACTCTTCTGGCTACAGTGATTACCTGCCTACTGAAATGTTTGCATACTTGCCTGTTTTTAGTATCACCCTTTGTCTGCTCAGTGTAATACAATGTTAAATCGTTTTCCAGTGTAATCTTGTAAAGGACAATTGCTGTTTGAGCTACAGCGGCAAAACCCAAGCTTAATTACAGAGAGGAAAAAAAATGGAAGGGCAGTCCAGGACCGAACAAGAAATAACTCCATGGGAACGTTTGCCCTTATAGCGACTGTCATGTTGGTAACTAAGAGTGGCTCCAAGGTTGGCTTCAAGGTGAAATCCTCAATGCTTCCCAAAGAGGAAGCGTGTGAGGTGGGTTCTGCCTGCAGCTGGATCATGTTTGGTGCATTATTGACTTGTCAGCATGATAACACAAGTAAAATGGCACACATTGGTGGAGGGCAAGAACATCTACATGTGTTGCCTTCTCTGGAAGACTCCTTTCCAGAGCTCTCCAAACAATTATTTGTGCTTATTTTCCCAAATCCAGTTTCATCTTAACGCTTGACTTCTCCACATGGGTTACAGCAGGTCGCAGGGCAACTAGCACCCTTCAGCAACTTAGAGAGCTGTTGCAAAAGGGAAGAGGAGCTCTGTGGGGCTTTCTTCAGTGTATTTTCTGTTATATCAGCTGTGTGTATATTTTGAAGTGTGGATTAAATGACAGAATCCCACTTGTCAAACCCTATTTACTTGACAGGCATCAACTCAAAAATTTTGGATTTTTGCTTCTTGGATACAGCTCTGACTATGGCTTTTGGGTTTGAGATTGGTGGACAGTAACATTCTGGTGATAAAATGATTGGTTTTGGCATTCTTGGAGCACATCTTACTGTGAAAATTACTGCACTATACCATATCATGCCAGATTGAATAAATAGACCTTACTTTCCACTTTTTTGAACCTTGTACAGTCATTTACACTTATGCAAAGTGGATATTAAATGTCTTTTTGTTTTGGCATCCAAATTGCTTCATAAAGTTGAAATGCAGAGATTTCTGCCTCCAGTACTGGTGCATTAGGAGTTTTCATGCACATTTATTCAGCTGAAACATTTTTGTATGCTTGGTGCACGTGCAAGATCCTTTCACTCTTCAGTCTACCTCTCTCATTACCACTGCTGACATGCATTTTTCTTTAGCTTGTCATATGCTATTTCTGAACACGGGGTTCTTTATCTGTTATACCATGCAGATGGGGAATTAGGGATTAATAACGATACACCAGTTGGAGCTTTTTTGATTCATAATTCAGCATAGCTTTTGGCTCATGACCACATGTGTGTCCTAAAACATTAAGCACTTATAAAATACTTGGGGGCTAACGTTAATGTAAAGGGCTGGAGCCATGGAATAAATGTAGACTGAATTCCCATCAAGCAATCTCATTACATTTTAGAAGTAACACAATTTTACCTTCATTTAAAAATATGTCTTCATCTAAAGCCTGCCCATAGAGGGTTTCAGTGTTATTACCCTTTGAGAAAATGTCCCTGATGCTGCTTTTCTGTCCATGATTTATAGCAGCCTATGGCGCAGATGTCTTATTCAGGAGACAGATATGCTAGAACAACAGTGTCAAACAGGTTCAGAAGCAGTGATGAAATACATCCTCTGATGATGCATAATCTACATCAAAATAAACAGCTTAGTAAGTATCAGAATAGCACCAAACTCTGCATGTTTTAAAGAGATTAAATATACGGCTCGGTGGAAAGGCAGCAAAGGGACATGCTTATCAATAAGAACAGATATAGGGTACAGTAGACAGAAATTACATACTTAATATTTAATTGTTGTAGTTTTTCCTTATATGTTACTTTCAGGTCAAGTGTTCTCCAAAACAGAAGCTTAGCTAAAGTACCACAGCAGGACTCAAACAGCAGCGATATCCTAAATTACTTTCTCTTTTTTTCCCTTTTGTTTCCCGTGTATCACAGCGTAGAGTTTTTCTGCTCAGCGAAACATCTTGTCACGTAAGGGAATCTTAGAGGAACAACACAACCTTTCCGAAGTGCCTTCAAACACGCATGCTGAGCTGCATGCAGATTGCTCTCAGAGTTTGGCAATGGTTCTTGGTAATGCACTCAATCCTCTCACGTTACCCCTGTTCTGAGAATACTTCAAACCCAAGTTTGTTCTGAGCATTAAATTGGCCTTGAGATGAAACAGCTGGCTGAGTTTCCTTGGAGGGAGGCCAACGGACTATTAAGGAAGGCATTGGATAGCCTAAGCAATGTTCCTGGTCTTGTCCTTTCATCTAGTGTCCCATGACACAAAATGATCTCTTTCTGGAAGCTATCTTGCAGTTTGTGAATATATTAGAGATGCTGGTTAAACAGCTTCTCCCCTTTCCCCGAGCTCAATAGCCTTCCTTCCTATTTTTAAAGCAGTTCAAAAAGCCATTCAATAACATCAACCTCAAGTAAAAGTTTTTGCCTAGAACTGTGCAAATAGCACATTTTCAGAGTACCCAAATGACCTAAACACTACCACAATACCAAAAAAATGGGCAAAAAACCTCAGGTAATTAAGAGCCAGGTGTATTGCAGTAGCCCTGTGCTGTAAGCACCAGCTGGCGAAGAGAGGTGTGCGCTCCCACGGCACGCAATGCCGGATGACAGCACCGTCTCCCACCCACCTCACTCATAACTCTCACCACAACTGGGTCGTTTAGTCTGGATCTCCTTTGATAATAAAATCCGCAAGTGTGAAACAAAGTCATGAAGTAAAACACTTCCTTTTTGTTGGAGCCAAATGTACAAATGCATGAGCATCCGATCAGAAATTTTGACCTTTTCTGTTTTTCTTCAGATTTAGAATAAAATCCCATTTCAACTGATTGCAGTCTTTAATGAGACAGAACTGCTGTCCTCTTCACGGCTCCTTGCAGCTGATTCAACAAGTCGTTATGTGTGACGGCAACATTTTTGAAAAAGGCAGGTTGAAACACTGTGATACTTCTCTCACCATGTTGGAATCATTCATGATTAAAAAATACTCTTTTGACAAGCTCAGTAGTTTACTGTTTATTAAAATCTAGAGATCAATGGGCTTTGTCATTATGTAATGCCTCCAGGTATCATATACCGTTATAAAATAGAAGAATTCCTGTAAGCTGTGTGCTTGATACTCAGATGAAAATTTTAACCTTTCAGGAGAAAAAGAACACCCTAGTCTCCCCCACCCCTGGCCTCCCTCAAGAATCCACTTAATCATATTTTGAAATCTAATAGGTTTTAGGAGTGATAACAGTAGTCTGGGTTGCAGCAATAGAAAGGAATGGATTATTCTAACCTTTAACAAGAGTGAATGTGAAGGGCAATTAATTTGTAAGGCTTTCTGAGGTTGGAGATGAAATCCTGCCTCCCTTGAAGTCTATAGTTTCAGCTTCTATTGAGATTGCACAGCAAGGATTGCATTCCAGCTCCTGTTTTACTTCTTGCAGAGAGCAGCCTGGCGTCACAGTAACACTAAATAAGCTGTCCCCATGCACAGAAAAGGAATTAATGGTCGTATGATAGATCTCAAATAAGAGATGTAAGAGCTTAACACGGAAAGGGGGCAAGGTTCCCACCCCAGGTTTCGGAACAGATCGGAGTAGATTATCACCATGGTTCTCCTGGTTTTAGACGTAACCCATGAACAGAGGAATCTACTCATATAAGTCCCTGGAGGGTTAGAGTACAAGTGCGGTTGAGCTCCTGTAACAGCAGAACAAATAATATGCAAATAGGCACTTTGAAAACCTTGTTCGGATATGTGTTTTCATTGCCACCAAAGGGCACTTCTCAGTAGAGGCTTTGATCATGCAGACTTTGGTGGTAACTTTGATTATTCTTTTTCTTAGTAAATTATTCTGTTATTGGTAGTAATCTGAAATTGCCTGCATTCTCTTGGTGGTAAAGTTTCCATCACTTCAGTGTACGCATTACGGAACATCTGCAATGTGAGCTGGGAAGAAAGACGGGAGGGAAAGGACTGGGGAGAACCTGGTGTGGAGCAGAGGGATGGTTTGGCAGTAAGTGTGTTTCTTCTTCTTTCTGGGCTTGGATCTCAGAGACAGAAGGCGGCGCTGAGTTACAGAATGCTCAAGTCACTCTTAAACATCATGAATTTTCAGAAATTGAATCAGGGGTACCTTTTTTAGCACTATGAACTATTTTCTGGTGTGTTGTTGACTACAGCACAAAACAGATTTGTTTTCTGTATTGTGGTTTGTTCTTCTTCTTTGTGTAGCACAACTATGCAATAAAGTTCTGATATTTTTCCTATTCAAGTCACTAGAAATTTATGACTGACTTCAAAAGCTTGCAAGAGTGAGCCCTTGATTATAGATATACAAAAATGTCACCTATTGTACCTACTGAGATAGCTCCTGGAATAAATGTGTTTGTCTCTCTCTCTTTCAGATATAACTTTAACCTTCGCATCTCATTTTGATCCTCCCTATTATGTCTGGGTTCAGGCACTGCTGCATCTACTTTGGATGAGGTCCTTTACAACCCAGAATTGTCAGAAATTTTAAGAGCTGGGAAGACAGGAAGACGATATATCAAAATGATTTAAAAAGCTTGGAAACTTTTCCTTTAAAATCCTAATGCAAAGGGAAGCTAGCACGCAAGAAAACACTTTGATGCATATGGAAGAAATGCAAGTGATGGACAGTTTTAAATCAGCATAGATGTATCTTCTTGAAGCTCACACATGCCACTGCAATCAGTTTGTACACATTTTACTAGTAACCAAGGCATCATAGCAACCGGTATATCAGTTATACCCATGAAAGCAAGCCTACAGTCATTGCTATCGGAGAGGCATTTTTAGGTTGTCTTTTGGTCTTCTTTTCTCTTTAAAGCTGACTACATTTACGAGTTTAGGATTATCATATGCCACATTTAAAAAAAAAATAGTATTTATTTTAAAATTTATTTTTTTATTCAACTTTTTGGTGATGTAAAAAAATTCAGATCTTAAACATCCCAGATGATGAATACAGCTGCGACTCTTTCAGTCCAGCAGCCCTGTAGTTTCTAGATCTAATCCCATATAGAACATAAAATGTCACAGCAGATTGATATGGCTTCAGGTCCTTCTTTTTCCTCTGCAAACAGTAGCAGCAATCAAAGAGCCACAGGATAGGAGGATGCAAATACGCCGAATACCTATCTTGCTTGATACTGCCCATTTCTCTAGAGTTTTGCTTGGGTTGTCTCAGCTCATGGTCTCATCTGGGAAGTGTCAGACTTCAGGACTGGGAAATTTGGCTTCCGTAGCTTCACTGTAGGAATGACCTAACACATTGCCCGTGAAGTGCTCTCTCTTAAGGTTTTAATATAGATTTGCAAAATGATTCTGCATCAGTGGGAGATGAGGTGTGATGAGCAGGAGAGCACAAGAGGCGACCCACGTAGGCATTATGCATTATTGCTGCAGGCTGAGGAAAGCGCTGTTGGCTCATTAATTCTTAGCTGTGTTGTTAATCTTAGATGCTCACTTGTTCCATGATCCCGCTAGGTTTCCGTTTAACACTGCCCTCTTTAGTATTCCTTTTCCCAGCTTGTTTTTGCTGGAACGCTGCTGCTCTCTAGCTTTCAAAAGCTTCTTGTATCCTCCACTGTTGTCTCTCAAGTGCTTTCTTCACACACTTCACTGATTTCTTATCTGGATTAAATGGGAAACATACTATCCATGTCCAACCGTAAGATGCCACATTTCTTTTGCATGCTTTTAAAATGCAGTAGCAGAAATTACCCACCTCTGAAAGGAAGACGATCAAAAGCAATCTATCTCCCAGGAGCAAAGATATAGGTGAGGCATAAACGTTTACAGCACTTGTAAACCTGTGGCTCTTTTGGACACAGTGCTCTGCACTGAGAAGTCAGAAAAGCGTATATACAGGCAAAAAGTCATGGACTGAGTCACACATGTTCACCATTTTTCCTGCTCACTGGAATGACAACTGTCACCCATGCTGAAGCCAGCTCCCTGCACACCTCAGTGACTCATTTGCCCACCTGGCAGTAAGAAACCCGATTGCAAATTGTTTCAGGAGTATCCCCAAGGCTTCAAACTTCAGTTGTCTTTGAAAGCGTGCCCTCCTCTGGCTACACAGCACTACGCAGCCCTCAGTAGCATGAAGCATTTATTCTGAACGGCTTCTTGTGCCACTGAACATCACATCTGAGACTGGGCTTCCCTCCATGGCTTTGGCATTTCAGAGGATGTAAAAAGGTCCTTTACCAGCCAAAGATTCATACAGCACATTAAATGGGCAAGAGAAGGGCTGATGAGACTGTTGTGAGCGGTGACTTCTTTTTACAGTTTATCTACCTTCCTCTTATGTAGAGAGAAAAGAAAGAATAAAGAAACAGAAAAAAAGCAAGACCATTTAGGCTGCTTATGAAGAGGCCACTGTGTAGAAGAGAGGTAACTGCTCCGATACATCTGTCTGGGCTTGGGAACGAGTCTGCAGCTGCCTGCGGGGGGTACTGCAACGGAATGGCTCTGCAGTGAGACCCCCGAGGAGCCCGGGGGCTGCAGGAGCCGCGTGGCAGGCTGCACACAGAGGTTACCTGGCCTGTGGAGATCATAGAATGGTTTAGGTTGGAAAGGACCTTGAAGATCATCGAGTTCCAACCCCCCTGCCATAGGCAGGGACACTTCCCACCAGCCCAGGTTGCCCAAGGCCACGTCCAGCCTGGCCTTGAACCCCTCCAGGGATGGGGCCTCAACAACCTCTCTGGGCAACCTGGGCCAGTGCCTCACCACCCTTAAAGTGAAAAACTTCTTCCTAATGTTTAATCTAACCCTGCCCTCTTCCAGTTTATGTCTATTCCCCCTCATCCTCTCACTACATGCCCTAGTAAAAGTCCCTCCCCAGATCTCCTGTAGGCCCCCTTTAGGCACTGGAAGGCCGCAGTAAGATCTCCCCGGCGCCTTCTCTTCTCCAGGCTGAACAGCCCCAACTCTTACAGCCTCTCTTCATAGGAGAGGTGCTCCAGCCCTTGGATCATCCTCGTGGCTCTCCTCTGGACACGCTCCAGTAGGTCCATGTCCTTCTTATGTTGGGGACTCCAGAGCTGGATGCAGTATTCCAGATGGGGTCTCATGATGCCAGTGTCATTCATACCAGGGGCTGACAGCGTGAAAGGAACACTAGCACTTAGAAAAGTCAGTGATTTCAGAACAAGTGTGGTTTGTAGGAGAAACCCGACATGGCTGAACGCTCATCATAATCTCCAGAACAGGGGAGTTTTTATCTCAAGATAAAGGTACAGCCTCTGGTAAATCACTGTTTTAATGTAATGTTTGTATAGAAAGGTCTGGGGCTTGGCCAGCTCATAAAAGGAACATTTCAAAATTGAGTGAAGGGCTCTGGTTATGACACTGCCCTCCTGGGATGGAGGCACTTCTCTCCCCCACTGCAAACCTAACAAAACGCTCCCCGTCACAACTCTACATGCTCAAAGTTATGGTGATGATTTGGATATCACTGGGATCTGAAGGCATTTGATCAATGAACTGACTTTCATTTCACAGATCTAAAGACAACTTCTGAAGTCTGAACTTTGGAGAGAGGGGTTGTCCTTTATGCAACCAGATTTGTCAGCAAGGGAGAGAGCTTTGATCTGGACCACTTTGCAAAGGCTTCTCCTGACCTTTCCTCCCACACGCAGGCATCTCTTGGGACACGGATCCAGCAGAGCCTTTGAATTCGGTACATATGCTTGGACCTTTCTTGTGAGTTCATCTTCCATTTGAATGATTAATCTGAGAGCAAAATTCAGCTTTGCTTACAACCTTCCTGCAAGACAAGTTCAGGTTTAGTGTTTGGTATCTGACTGTTGATTCCTTTAGACATAGGGAAATTTGTAATTAGGATTATGAGGTGTGGAAAGTGCATCGTGCAGCTCTCAGCTTACCAGTGTTTGACAGTGTCCACCTGACCCAGCTCGGGGCAGGACGATAAAGGAGGAGAGAGATCCCGGGTAAGCTCCCTCCTCAGTAAACAGGGACCATCGACATCCATCCCTGTCTGAGTTTTGTAGCACTCAAGGAATTACGAAAAAAGCAAGCCATGAATGCTTACATTAATCACTACAGTAATGTTTAAATGCTACTGAGCTCCCAGTACTCCCAATGGTTACTTGGCCAAATGCAACGAGGGTCTTCTTGTTGGGGACAGACTTGGGCGAAGACGTGAATAGAAAAAGCTTTTTGCAACTGGAACTCTTAAGGCAGCCAACAGTGCCCTCTTCTGGATTCTTGCTGAATTTCTTCCCGTAAAACGCATTTAAAACCCGGTGGCTGTAAACCGTGTGTGTTTTGCCATTACTTTACCACTCTCTGTAGGCTTAAAAAGAATGATGGGTGCAACACTAAGCAGCAGCTGGGAAACAAAACCATTCTAAAATCGTTTTTCAAATTCTTACTTTCAATAGTAGGTACTGGATATCAGACAGACTACCGGGATCTCTAACCATGGTCCAGCATGTTTATGTGTATTCGTAGCATATATTTAGACAGAGAAAAGTTCCTACTGAGAAAAAGTTACACAGTGAACTCACTAGATGTTGGTTTGGATGCTAAAATACCCAGAACTTGGATCTGGGTTCAATATCATAAACCAGCAATTCTCTGAACTTGGTTAAAAGTCTGAAAATGCCACTCTGCCCCCTCTTTACGCCCAGCACATCACTAACACAGGAGCCCTGTGTGTGATGATTTCAGCTCCCCTTAACCCCCCTCAGAGAAGCTCCTACTCCACGACCACCTAGAAAAGTATCTCAGGAGCCCTGAAGCCCTTCTTGACTCTACATCCCTTGAAATAGTGTTTAAATGTCGTAGTCCGGGTCTTTGCCACTTGAGTCTCTCCTGCCCCTATTCCTCTTTACAGTGGGAAGCCCCAAGAGAGTTTCTCTAGGTCTTTCTGAGCAACTCTGCAAATTTCATTTGAGGTTCACCCTCAGGGTTAAACTCCAGCTATGTTAAAACCACTATAAATACTCAAGCTTGCAAACCAGCCCTCAGTTCTTAAGTTTTCCAAGCTTAATTAATCACAAGGGCAATAGATAGCCTTTTTACAAATAGTAAAGCAGCTACATGGATCCTACATGTGTACTCAACATTAGTGAAAGACCAGAAAAATAACTTGTGGACAGTGACAGAACAGCTGCTAACAGCAAAGAATAATCAGAATCAAACAGATGACACAGAGATATGAGAGATAAAATAAAGTTTGATGGGCGTGACTGAAATTTAGGCAGAAACAATCACAACTCCTGACACCTGTTTTCAAATACAAAACCCTTGTGGCAACAGTAACAGTGCTTTGCCCGTGACTACAGACAACTGCGCAAGAATCAACCTGAAGAAGGGCAGAAGGCTAATAAGAGGAAAGGAAAGCAAAGCGAGGAAACATGTGAGCAAGTAAGATTACTTAAGTTAAAAGAATTAGGGGAGTTGATTGGTTGGGGTTTTTTTTCAGGTTTTGGAGATCTAGCTGAAATTTGGATTTCTGCCTTGTGAGGAAAGCAAAAAAAAATCAACACAGAAGAACTGCAGCTTCAAGGACTACTGACTGACCTGTAACAAAGAATTTTACTGATGGATGCTTAGCTGTTCTAAAAGACATGGAAACATTCTGAAACACAGCTGGACTAAATAATCTATGAAGAATCAGCGGTTTTATTTTAAAGGCTCTGATGCTGTAGCTCAACCAGGCTGGATACAACAGCACCAGTGCAGTTGGCTGTAGCAGCTCCAGCGCTCGCAGCCGTGAAGTCACCGTCTCCGTGCTGGGCAGCGCCAGAGAAGGTATAATAAATATCCTCTGGACACTTGCTGCTCCGCACTGGAGCAGTATCTGTTTGATTACATTCTGACTTGTCTTTTCCACATTACGCAGATCTCCCTGAATGCACTGCTTCAGACAAGAGAGTTCAATTGCCTTTTTTTGCCCCCTAAGGCTGCCTGTGCAGCCCTACCATGCCTGGGAGCCGGGGCAGTAACTGCTGAGGCTCCCGAGGAGGCTGACAAGCAATTAGCTGAAGGTTCATGTGTTGGCAGAGGCAGTCATCTGTGCTGGTAATCTGTTCGGATTCTTGTTGCCTGAAGTTTTGTGAAAAAGCACAAATTACTGTTCTCACAGAACAGTTGTTCATTGTCTAGAGCAAATAAAGCATATCTTTGGCAAAAGCCTATGATCTGTCTGCACACTCACAGTAAAAGCAAGTGGTACGGCTTGTCCAAATTACAGATTATAGAGATTTCTTGCAGTTGACTTTCCTTTAGAAGGACAAATCCAGTCCCTCTTCTGCAAAGGAGGAGAGATCAGGCAGTGCCAGGCTGCACTTTCAACTCCCCTGAAGCCCAGCCTTTATCTCAAACAACACTTAGAATCCAAGGCAGCTTAAGGAAGAAAACTACGTTCAGTAATAAGGAAGTTTTACAACTGTGTGTGCTTCTAGAATTTTCAGTATTGCATAAATGCTTTTCAGCTTCATGTCTTTCTTAGAAATCTATCCAACTGCAAATGCGTCCAAGGTACTCCTGGCATTGACTAGACGGAAGAAAAAACATTTTAGCTTAGGACTGATCAAAATTATTTCCTCCACTGTCACTAGCACTTAACGTGACACAGCACATCTTTATTTTCTACTGGTTTTAATACAAATGTCACCTGCAAAATTACACTCCAGATAAACACTGTTTTCCTCCATATAAACTCCCACGCTCTGAACACAAGTTAGGTAACAAGATCGTTTTTTAAGTTCTTATATATATGTTTTCGTATGTTTTGTTTTGAACTCTTGTAAAGAACCGAAAGACTAAAACATCCATCAAAGTCGGCAGCGTGTACGGCGACCGATGTATTCAGTCTCCTGATCATGACTGCGGAGCAGCTTGTGGGATGAAATGCTGGTGACAGACCCGACACGTAACGTTACATCTAGTGACTCTCAAAGTTAAAACGTGCTGATGCTTCTGTGCTAAGCGGCTTTCACGTTGCAAGTAGGAGGGGGGTTATTTTTAGCTCCAGGTATTATACAGAGACATTAAATGCTGATGTTAGAGGGGACATCACATGATTAGCTAAAAGCCAGACACAGGTGTTCCTGTAATGACAGCTATCGTACTATGTGTCACTTGCAAATGGAAGTGTGGCTAAAAATATACAGCAATGGGATAAAAATATACTGTGCAAAAATTACAGAGCTAATGGAAACATCCAAAAAAATATGGTAAGACACTGTCGTGTTTCTACAGCCGCACAGAATCAGACAGTAAAGAACCATTCCCTTTAATAGAGTTCTCCGAGATGATTTTAATAGTCTGCAAAGGGACTGTCTGCAAAAGGGACTCTGCCAGGTGTGATAGGGCTGCAGGGTGGCATTGCAGAACATTTCTAAGGAACCAGTGGTTTAACCTGACTACATCCTACAGGCACCTCTGTGACCTGTGGCAATGAGCAGAGCCAGGACTGAGCCGGACACAACCAAATCAAGACTCACACAAACACTGTTTGTGCTCACACACTGATCCCGTCAGCGAGCAGAGCTGCTGAAGCAGAGATACATTGATACAGTGGTTTTATGAGTACATTAGTGACCGTGGGAGCCTGCCCAGGTAATAATGTCCACACATCTAAATACATCAGCCAGTAAAACAGTGGTATTTAATTTATTGGGGATTTTTTTTTTCCAAAGAATTAAAAAAAAATCACTTGTTGAAGAAACTCAGAGGTGCTAAGTTTTGCTAAATTTTTCTTGAGCTACTTAAGGACATATTCATAAGGACGTTGGGGGTTGGACTAGATGATCTCCAGAGGTCCCTTCCAATCCTGACCATTCTGTGATTCTTTGCCGGGTTAGTGTGTATTTGGCCGGTGGGATTTAGCAAGGGAGAGTTGCCTCCGGGTGAATCTCACTGAATTCAGACTCGGCAGTGGTGGGCAGAGCAGTAGAGGGCACCCGCATCCCGTGCAGACAAATAGCTCAGCAGCAGAAATCCCTCCTCGTGTGTTTTCCAGCAGGCAGAGGAAAAATTATTGCAAAGGGAATAGTAATATAAAAAAATTCCAATTCTAGTTTATCTGGCAGGAAAACCTCTTGATTGACACATGCCTAACCCATAGCCAGTGGCCGGGACACTGGGGGTGCGTGTGGTATCAGAGTGACAGAAGATTCCTCAGTTCTTAAAAAATAATGGGGTGTTGAAGTGGTGCTGGCCACTGATCCTCCTGTCTGTGTTTCAGTGTTTTGAGCAGGACAATCATTTCCCCAATTCTGAAAGGCTTTCATAACAAACACATCATTGAAAAGAACAGTTACCGCAGGAACTGGTACAGCAATGTATATTTAATCAAACTAGTCTTTTAGCACCTGAAGCACGAAACTGCAGGGAGTTTGTCACTGCTTGATTCTATCCGTTACTTGACATAACAAGCGCTGAGAAATGCTGTGCTTCTCTTCCAAGGTGACGTTTTGTTCATCACTCAAACCCCCAGTTTTGCCTTATCCTAAGCTTCCACAACAAAATGATTCTCCGGGTCTGACCATTTTCTGCAGCAGAGATGAATTAAAAAAGCAGCACCACGCTGCTGTCGGGTACTCTGTGCTTCCTGCCCTTTGCTCGGAGCCATCTGCTCTCTGCCTCTGGCTGTACAACTCTTGGTGACAGTGACTGTCCCCTTGCCGGGTGCTCGTGGAGCACCTGAGGAGGTTTTCAAGGTGCTGTGGCAAATACCCCAGAAAGCAAAAAATAGCTCTCTTGCGCTGAACCAAGTAACAGGCCGGAGAAAACCGGAGAAGTCCTGTGAGAGCTAAGTCACGCACCCGGCTATTAACAGTGTCACGGTGACAGTTGATGGTATTAGCTCGTGACCTTTTGGAGCAGAGCATTCCCTGGAGATGCAAAGCAGTCAGTCTCTGCCCTTTGCTCCTCCAACAAAGCCCCGCTCTGCCCAGGGAGGACGGTGGCAATCGCTGTGGGACCCTCCCCAGGGCTCACAGCCGCCTCTGCCACCCACTTGCTCCGGGGGCCAGTGACAGTCCCAGCCGTTAATTCTGGAGCCAGAGCACGGTATTGTGATGGTATTTCTGCTGCTTTCCAAACATCCAATTCAGCCAGTGAGCTTTTTTTTTTAGCCCAAAGTGCAGTAATTGCCTCAGGTTAAGATGCTGCACAGTTAATCGCCCCTAAGCCATGCACATTTTGCATCCTCTTTCTATCGGCAAGAACCTCCTACACCCTCCTTTTCTGCCAGTGAGACCAAGAATACGTTCCTCAAAGAGGAGACAGTGCAGAGGTGACGGTCACGTTGGTCATAATGATTGTGTTATTTCATGGAGAGGGGGAGGGGGGGAGGAATAGAGGTGTATTAATTATCCAGATCTGAAAATACACAAAGGGAAATAGGTCACACAATAATTTCAGTTATTTGATTAGGAATCGAATTAATGAATTTCTGTTAATCTAAAGAAATATTTTACATGTGTTTCACTCAACAACTTGTTGGCGGTTTACTCAGAAGCTGCTGAAACTAGATGATGCTGCCACCTGGAAGAAAGGGCAGAGACAGTGACCTTTACCTAATTATTTAAATTACTTTGAAGTATATGAAAGTAAATGGTAAGAAATTCCATTATAATCAAAAGTGTTCTGCTTCCCTCTATTCAGTATTCAACTTCAGCACCAAACGCAATTAATATTCTCCTTCTGAATTAGAGGATTTTTAATAATGCATTAAATTATTCCTTGGGGTTCACTGAAAACTCATAGCATGTACAATGGATTTCTTCAACGCTCGTTTACACAAAGCAGCGCATTGATTACCCAGGCAGAGTCTGACCAACACACTTTACATCTTCACAAATGAAAATCTTGCAATTAATGGTCAACAGTCACGCTGTGATCTTAATTGCAGTGGTCAGTACCTATCAGTCTGGAGCCTCTTCATTGAATGAAGCCGAGGCGGCTCTGAAAAGTGCTGGATATGTGGTTGGAAGATTAATTTCTTATTGTAAATAATATATCCATCTAAAATGCTCTCTCTTTCCTTTTTTGAAGGAGCTGGGTGTGACAGGATGGGTGACGGTGGTGCCATCCTGCATGTGCACCAGATGCCCCCAGGGCTGCACTGTTACCCCGCTGCCTGACCTCAGCTTCGCACGGAGAAACCTCTCTGCAAGATACACAAAAATTACTGTTGAATAACAAAACACCTCTTCAAGTGTCTGTGACAGTACTGCAGTTAAGAAAATCCGGTGAATATATATACAGCATTGATAATGATTTTATTTTCCGCAATTATACTTAAGACTAAAGTTTCAGCTGGTTATGAACTCTGGATAAGTGGGTTCCTGGCAGAATATTCCTAAATCATTTTTGCTGTATCTCAGCATTTTTGACACATGCTAATGTTGCTAGCAGGTGATTCTTTCAATTTTTTTGGCCGTGATTGCCATTCCTGTCTCACGCCTGGATGTGGCAGTGTCAAAATGTCGTGAGATACTTTTCCTAATTGTTTCCTCTTGCCAGTGAATATGGAAAAGGTGGTCCCACAATTGTTATTAAAGCAGATCATCAAGCCAAGGCAACACCTGTCTGCTTGGGCTTTTTTCTCCCTTGTCCTGTGTTCGGGAGGAGACCTGTCTACTGTTTTTCATTTGTTATTTGGTTTGCTTTGGTTTGTTTTGGTTGGTTTGTTTGTTTGGGTTTTTTGTGGTTTTTTTTTGTTTGTTTGTTTCTTTGTGGCGGCTTTTTGTTTGTTTTGTTTGGGGTTTTTTCCTCCCTCTAGATAACACAGTATCAAAATACCCTCTACCATTTTCCATATGGGATCTTCTATTCAGGAAATAAAACCTTTGCAATTTTGGATCCAGAGCAGATAAATAGTACGTAGACCCTCGAATTGTGCTGTATGAAGCCCAAAGCAATTTGGGACCTTTTCATTCAGCTCAGAGCCTGCACTGCTACAGCAGCACAGTGCAGTCAGTGGGGAGCCCGGGGCTAGAAGACTTCTAGGTTAAACTTCAATAGTTTGGGGACAGTGAGTTCTGCAGCACAGATTTCTGGAGCTCCTGCCGGGGCAGGTCCCCGAGACAGGGCTGGGGATGGGCTGTAGAGGTTTATCACCTGTCAGCGCTCTCCAGAGCTTTCTGGGAGAGAGCTGCCGGGGTGCTGTGTGATGAGGGGACTTCCTAGTTACTGAAGGAGCAATAGTGCCTTGCGAGACGCAGGACTGGCATCCTGCAAGTCCCCGAGTACTGCCCTTGCATATGTATCTGGGTCTCAGGATCCAACACGTGTGTGCCAGCCTGGCAGTCTACTGTTCTGCTTTATTTCTGCAATATTTTAGCTGGAAGTGTTACATGGAAATATTGCCATCTGTGCAGATGCACTGGAGTTGGCAATAAGGGAAAGTTATAGCTGCACCTTTCCTTGGATTTCTTGAAAGGCAGACAGCAAAGCTATTTATATCCCAGTTCTAAGCCTGCCAATACACATTTTCAGAATCTTTCAAATTTCTTTCCAGCTTTGAGCTACCCTTTAATTTCTTTTTGTTCTTTTATCCTCATGGGATTTCTCGGATTTACTGGATTGTCACAGATATTTGCTTTTGCTCAGTTGTAATTATTGCCTTTCCTATATTTTCAGTACAGGTGGCTCTCTGTTGTATGTCAGCCACTCTAAAAAGGACCAAATAAATTGTTGCTGAGCCACGCTGTGGGGAAGTGACATTAAGGTGAATTTTAGGTTTAATAACAGTACCAGAACAGAATATTAACCTTATAACCTAATATTAGCTGTACCACCTTGCACTGAAGATTTGGGAAAGATGAGCAATTCTTCTAAACGGATACTCTCTACTAAAGTGGAAACATACAGAAACTTGCATAGCTGAAATTAAGCTTTTAAATGTATGATCTTCAACCAGCCTTTTCTTGGGTTCCAGAAAGTTACACCTAAGCTTCTGGACAGACATTACCATACTTGTTATAATATTATTACCTTACAGTATGAATAATACATCAGCAACCTTTTCATTTTTACATTTGTTGTTTACTTCTTGATGAGCTTTTGCTGCTTCTCCAGGGTTCCCAAGGCTCATGCAAGCCTGGAATACCAAAATCTTTTCAGAAATGTCATGTGATGTTTCACGTTTTGTGGTAAGTTTTGAGGACAAGGTTGGCTGCATGTTGTGAAATAGGAAGGTTAAAGCTGCCCAGGTTTGGAAGAACAGGGTATTTAAGGGAGAAGACGACTAAGAAAAACTTGAAAAATTGAGTCACTTATTTTTTCTTATCCTCCTCTAAGAAGAATGAGTCCTGAAGACTACAATTAATCTTTAAGTCTAACCTGTTTTCTCTACCTATCATTTATTGAAAAGAGAACCTTGTCTTCTATTAATAAAGGTGAAGGTCTATATTCTTAGAAAACTAATCTATAATTTCTGTCATTGCAATGCTTGGACCAATTTTTGTTGTTGCTGGCATTAATTAGCCAGGAGTATGTATGAGCACTTGTTTAAAAAAAAACCCAAAACACAAAAACCAAATACCTGTCTTACCAAAAAATGAAATCACTCCCATAGTTCACGGTTTTTATGCCTTGTAGCCTTTATGCTTTGCTTTCTTCTCCCTCAAATGAATCATGTGTGACAGAGATGTTGCTATCCCAGAGATAACAAGTTTCTGCAAGTTTCGTGAAAATGGACAGCCAAGAAGAGAAGAGACTTGTTAACGCCTCCGCTAGGGAAAGGGTGCAGCAGAAACAACACTTCTTGGGGATAGAAAAGCCCAAATGAGAGACTTTCAAACACCCAAATGCTGAGACAACCAGCAATCACTGTTGGAGTTTATGTTAGAGAACTCGCTCCTCAGGCATGGGTGGTTTTCTTTTTTTGTTGGATACTTTCTCTGATATCTAAAGAAGGGATGAAATCATGCTGAAGCTTTGGTTAAACTCTGCTGAGAAGAAAAGATTTGCTCTGCCTGGGTCAGCCTGGCAGAGTGCTGGAGCCTTCCCTGCACAGCAATCAACAGCTCACTTGGTGGAGAGTTCCTTACCACTGACTTTCCTCGCACTCCTATTGCCCAGGGCTGTCTTGTTGGCACAACCATAACATCCATCATCATTAGAGAAAGGGAGTATCCACTTCTGAACTTCAGAAAAGAAATTACAGGTTTTCAAAATGGAGCAATTAGTCCAGGGCTCCCCTCTGCCCCTCACCGCTGCTTGGGAAGGCTGCCTGAAACTCTGCCCAGCTGCACCAGCAAGAGCCCAGCTGATGCCTTTTCTGAGTGTACCTGGACAGATAGTGTTGAGCTGCAACTACAAATGTTCCCCTTCATGAGGTATTTCACTGCTATCAGTTGCGGGAAATGATACCACATACCTCAGGTTTAAATTCTATAGGCAATGTAAGAGATCTGTATCTGGAGAAACCATGGACTAGGGCTGGAGGAACTCAGTCTGGCTGATTCGCAAAGGGATAGGATGGCCTATGTGTCCCGTTCTCATCTGCTGTGTTTTTTCCTTTGGGAAAAAAGCCCCGTGGAGCGGGGCGTTTCTCCATTTTGCTGCTTGTGAGCAACTTTCAAGGGCCGCCCCTTCCTCCACGTAAACAGCGAACAGAATGTTTCTGCTTCTCTGAACACTCTGAATTAATCCTCAAACTCATGTCTGACAGGGAAGACTATTCGGGGTAAAATGTCAGAAACAGAGGATCAGAGGCCAAAAAGTCAAAGAATTTGATACACTTGCCCCAGGGAGCAAGTACACTTGACTTATTCGTTTCTACCTTATATCAATCTTAGTGCAAAGAGAGCTTGCAATCCCGTCTTGGCTTTTATTAGGTTTGACAGCATTAAGCAGTCAAGTTTCATAGCTGATTTCAGATTCCAAGGGATGTTATAATTCCTGAGAAACAAAAGCAGATCACCCATCACAAGGAGCAGGAGACCTGTCGAATAGCTCCATTTTCCTTGGTACCAGAAAGCCGTAGCAATATACAGGACTTTTCTCCTGTGGCAGACACAGAGCTGTCTGAAGACATGCTTGCTGCTCTTTGTTCATTAGATACTCTTATGCTCAGCAGCTTTGAATAGCATCTACTTTTTCTGACAGGATACCATGTACTCATTACCCAAAACAGAGACACGGTTGTACATTGCTCACGTGAGGGTAAGCAAGCAGAGAACACAGAAGCAAAGATGAGAAACCTTTCCAATGCTCATAACACATCCCTGCTCTTTCATCCAATTTCTAGTCTGGAGAACTGCCAGAGTATTGAAAGGAAACCGGGAGACATGAAAGAGCGAGGGGGAAAAAGGAAATTAACACAAAGCTAATTATGTTGGGTTTCCACGAGAAGAATCCCTGTCTGCCCTAGCAGCCATGCTGGCAGAATATGCACCAAGAGAAAGACCAAATTGGACCTCTCGTTTCACCCCCACCCCAGGGTATGGATGACTGTCTCCAGCAGATGAAGTAGTTGGTTTTCCTTTAAAAAGCCAAGTTCCTCATAAGACCACAGAAAATAAGGGGCAGAAGTGACCTCAGAAACATCTTGTCCAATCCCCCACCGCAAGGCAGGGTCAGCTCTCCTGCACCACTCCTGGCAGAGGCTCAGGAAGACCCCAGTGATGGAGGGGGGTCTGCAGCCCCCCAGGTAGGGGATCTCAGCTCTGCTCAGCCATGAAATACTTTCCATAATCAGAATTGCACTCGCTGTAGCTCAAACTCCTTATTTCCATACCTGGGAATTTCATGCCTCAGCAGAAGTTCCTACAAGCTGGAATTGACTTGCGGCTACAACTGCTTAAAATCAGACATCTCCTGAAGCACCATGCTGCGTCTGGGTTGAAATTAATTCCTACATCTCTACTCTTCAGTCTCTACTTGCTGCCCCCCCTTCTTCAAATGACTGTGGCAACAGTGACCTCTAAGTACACACTGTAGCAGGTGACATTTTGATGGAATATAAAACCTACTGGTCAAGTAGTACAAATTCAATTAATTTCATTCATGGATTTTAATTTACTTCCTACAGAGTGATTTTTTGCATCCCAGCAAGTTAATGCCAAAGTCAATAATGACTGTCATCACCATTTCAACCTTTCGGTTCAGTTTCCTGAATCACATCTGTAAATCAAATCGGTTATTGCCGTAAAATGCATGTGCTGCTTATTTGATTAGCTCCCTATAAAGGCACTGGCATTCCCTGCCACAAAAGTAATTGCAACTATAAGTTGTTAAACCAAAGCTTGACTTTAAGAGCTCCTGTGCTAGAGGCTGCACAGCTTTCTGCCGCCTTCCCACCCATCGCTGCGGCTCAGCTCCAACCTGGGCATTGTGCCTCACCACATCAGGCCAACGGGTCATTACAGAGCTCCTGACCAACCACATACGGGTACTTGAGGATACCATCCCCTATGGTCATCACTATTTAGGGCTACTCCTAGCTGGTTTACGAGCTATTGTCACTGGTAAGCTCTGCACGTTTCTACTAGAAAGCAAGTCCTCAGGCTGTGGGTGTTGAACGAAAGCTTTGGAGAGAGCCCACGGCAAGGAGGGAGCCGAGGTGCTCTAGCAGCGTCTTTGTCCTCTCAGCCTGGCTTTCTTTGCTCTCTCCGTGATAAGTGCCACCCAGCCGGGCCCCAAATGCAAAGCTGCACCCGCGTGCTCTTCACCCCAGTCTTGGCTGGGATCCAGCATGGGCTGAAGCCAAGGGGGAGTCTTGTTGACATAAGTCATGATCTAGAAAAAATGAAGGGTTTTCATAGGAATTGTGGTTTTCAAATGATAAGTAAAGATAACAAAGATGTTGCTGGTGATTTTCCTGCAAGTGATATATACAGCTGTCAGTCGGTGAAATAAAACCCAATTTTATTCCTTTTTTGAAGTGTTCAACATGTCTTTTCTCAGTTGAGACATTCTGGCTAAAGAAGCACAGTGGGAATCCTTCATTTTGAATCGTCCTGACTAACTTCAGTCTTCTGACAGCTCTAGGTCTCGTGGCAAATATAAATTATATTCAAGGTCTGTACACTTTGTTCTCTGGTACAGTCAAAGACACATTTGCTGGCATGGAAACCTCTTCTCTCTTCCTCTGCATTCTTTACCAGGCAGCACACCACTACTGCGTATCAATTCACAAAATGTTTTAGCACTTAAAATTGATTTCTGTTCAAGTTTCCTTAAAACCCGAGGAAGTACATTGCCAGGTTGTAATGGACGCATTTCAGATTCCCAGCTCTGGCTGCCAGTTGGTTTGCAAGCTGGTCGGTTTTGCAAAGGAAATTGTCCTTTGTACCAAACCAGGATGATTTGCATGAAAAAATGTGTATTAAAGGTTAATCAGGGCATCACTATAGGGATTTAATTTGTGGTTTAGTAATAGTGTCTGTTGCTCTGTAAAATGTAACCTGCATTTTCTTATGGAAGACCTTTCTATCAATACATTAAAGTAAATAAATATAACACTCCATTTTTTCCTATGTCACAGAAAGTAGAAAAAGCAGCCAGGAGACTTCAGGACACATTTGTCTTAAAGGGTAAGATCCTAAGGCCCCTGCCTTTTGACATCAGAATGGCTAATATTATATTCTTGAATTACAAATAGGCAATAAGTTCATTAGTTTAGTGGTGTTGCATCTTTTCTCCCTTCCTGTATTATACAAAGTACACAGTGTACCCAAAAGCTCTAAAATTGTGATTTAAAACGCAACAAATATCCTTCCCGTGATTTTTGGTTTTAATTTTATAAGGAATGCCTACAAATTGCAACCCTTAGACTGCTGCTTCTTTTCACATGCATTCACCTTGATGAACCTTACAGCTATATCTACAGAGATGACAAACAGAAAATCATAGGTTTTTGCTTTTCTTTTTGGCAAGTACAATGTTCTGCTTTAGGGAGATTCTTAAATAACTTCATTGCATTGCTCATTTTCAGAGCTCGGTGCATAAAAGCACCGATCACAAAACTCATCTGCATTTAGCTAAAACATTTTCTAAGGCTCTTGAACTTTTCAAGTAATCCAGGCCTGATTTACAGTTTCCTATAAAAGTCAAGCAGCATTTCAAGATT
Source organism: Charadrius vociferus (assembly GCF_000708025.1). Classification (NCBI taxonomy): domain Eukaryota; kingdom Metazoa; phylum Chordata; class Aves; order Charadriiformes; family Charadriidae; genus Charadrius; species Charadrius vociferus. Next base: position 3,941,605 of record NW_009646744.1, on the reverse strand, counting down.
TCATGTGCATGTGTCACTGGTGAAATGATTCCATTTTGACTGCAGTTTGCTTTCTCTTTGTAACCTTTGAACCCTGATTATAAAAATATCCATTGGTGTTAACTAGTCCTACGTGATGAGAATCAAATGAAACAATCACCCAAATGCAGCTTCGCATCTTCCATTTTCACATACCTTTGAATGTTCCTTAACTGATGGTATACGCATCATGACGCCTTTCTTATGTGACCTCTTATTGTTAGACGGACAGGAGGATACTCGCTCCATTAGTGAAAACCTGAAGCTCTTCTCACCGTTGCCCCAGGGGGGCAGATTTCCTCCGCGTTTATGCAACCGGGGTTAACACTGCTGACTCCGCTGGAACCGCTTCCAGGCTGCACTGATATTGTTTCTGATTCTGATCTCTGCCACATTTATTTGTAGATTTATGGACTAAAGTTTAAGGGAAAGAAAAAATAACATTTTGCCAGACTGCTGATGGCAATTATGTCCCTCGAAATAGCAAGATTAATAATTCATTGGTATCTCCCCATTTGTTTCTCCCAAATGCACCGTGGATTTTATATCCCCTTCACAACAAACTTAGCATCCTTCAAAACTGATTAGTGGGGGCTCTCATTTCTCTTCACTTTGGTCCCAGTAGATGGCATAATAGATGTTTAACTACCAAAATATTAACCTATTGTAATGCAAATCTGGATTGAGCTCATGGTCTTGTAAAGATGAGATACTTCTATGACTGCACTGGAATCCCTCCTCTGAAATGAGCACAAACCACGTGCTGCAGCAGGACACACGTAGCAGGGAACATACAAATACACGATGTAAAATCCCCATGCAACTAATTTTCAAATATTTCAACATTTTGAATTTTATACATTAAAATGGTGTGGAAAAAGATTTCCCGTATATTTCTCCCTGACAACTTCCGCTGATATCAGTATAGTTTTATGATTTATTTTTTTTAAATCAAAGCTATTTTTTTTACAGTGAAACATCTCTAACTCTGATGGTGAGCTGTTCTACATTATAAACTGTTCTCTGCATCTGAATTCTGATATATAATAGCTCCAGGTACGATATTAAATTGAAAAAATAAATCATACTAATAAAGCTCTTTCTTCTAATGTTTTTTTTCCAGCTTTGACACCTCTTAATAGAGCATTCTGTAGGAAAACTATGTCCTGAAGGATATTAGAATCCGTGATATACAGAAATCTCAATCTGCCTTATCACACATTTTCTTCTTCTTAATATAGAAGAAAATTATTGCTGTGTGACATAAGCAAGAGGTTAAGGAACAAAAACCAAGCAAAGAGGTGCTTACGATGGGAAGTAAATAGTGCAGGCTGCAGGCTACCCTATTTCTACATTCATTTGAGCATCCCAATAACTTTAAGTAATAATTAATTACTTGTATTAGAAAATTGCTTTTTTTAAATTGATAACTGGATGCTGAATAAGTGGAGTGCGTGTTAAGCATGCAATTATGTTCCTTGGCTAATTCCATTAAGTGGAAATAACTGTATACATATGTCCTTTTAGAGTGACATCGTTAGACTTCACTTGCTAAAATAATTGGATTAAACAGTTTATCCTTAGGTTTCAAAGCAGTATCTTAGGATCCCGGTGTAAGAATCAGGAGTATTTCTCTGGTGCCACTCCAGCAACAAGAGCTGGGTGGAGGAGATGCTCTGCTCACCCGCACCTAAGCTGAGCTCAGGGGCTGGCAGAGTCTTCTGGCCAATGCATATTGCTCAAGGCCATCTGATGTCCTCATTTAAGCACATTTATATTGGAAAACAGCATATTTTAGCAACTGGTATTTGCCAAGTAACTTCAGTTTTCACTAAAGCGCAGATTTCAGAAAGACTCCTAATCTTGATGACAAGACCTTGACACAAAAAAAAAAAAAAAAAAAGAAATATTACTATCCTCTGCACGTTGTTCCAGTAGCTAATCATGCACACTGATAGAAACATCCATCACATTTCTAAATTGTTCAGTGTCAGGCTCCAGTCACTGGCTCTTCTCATCCCTTTCTCCTAGATTAAAGAGTACCAGTGAAGAAATAACTTTGACTGGTAATCATATCCTCTCTCATCTTGTTGTATTAAATGGAAAGAGCCTTTGTAGAGGGTTTTCTCCTACATCAGACTGATCTTGCAGCTCTTTGCTGTAACCACTTCAGGTTTTGAACATCCTGTTTACAACACGGACAACAGTTATTGCAGCATGCAGCAGTCAAAAACTGACTTTGTTAATGTGGTTTTCACACTATACGTCTTAATTTTCACTTACATCTAAATGTTTTGTCCTAATCAAATGCATCAATGATTCTCTGGGGTCTTAGAAATCAATATCTGTGGAACCTTGAAAGTGCATACAATTATTAAGACTTGTCTTAGCTTTTCCCTCTTGATTATAAACATACATTTCTATGTTACCAGCACTAGTGCCAATTTCCTTTCCTGTGAACAGTTCATCTTTCTCATTGTAACAAGGAAATCTAAAATTTTCCTTCTGCAGCTTCTTTACCATGTTAGAAAATGTTCTGCTTTTGCATTTAGAATAGTGATGCCATTAATCATATTTTAATAGTGAATGCAGATGATTCCCACTATATCGCGCGGGAGCTGAAATCCCTCACAGTAAATGTGTGTTGCCACACTGGAAATCCAGACCCCAGAGTATTTTCCCCTGGCTGTCAGACAGGGGCTGCCCACAGTATGGTTGGAAATGCGGAGCTACCGTTACCATCCCATTGTTTTACGAAGTATAAGTTGAGAAGAAGCAGTAATAGACCCTTTAGAAAATTTGCAATGAAAATTAACATTTGGAAGCTTCTTACAGGGACTACCAGCAGTGTGTATGGGTTAATTAGTAAGGAGTCTGGCTGAGAGGCACAGATGTCTCCTCCCCCGGTAGTGTTATTCCTCAGTGCGGGTTCACTTACCTGCTGTACCAAACTTGCACTCGTTACAAGAT
>NW_009646744.1:3883772-3938568 GCF_000708025.1 Charadrius vociferus | reverse complement strand
CAAAAGCAGGGAGAGAAGAGGAGCAAACTCAGGCGAGCGATGGCTGGAGTCAGCCTGGCTCCGTGCTGGCTTTTCCCAACAGCTCCAGGAACGCGAGCACAGAGCAGGGAGCACCCAGACCCTCTTTGCTATCTGCAAATGCAACGGGCCAAATTCTGCCGAAGGTCAGAGAGACCTTACAGTTATCCTTCAGAGCGTAATTAAAATTATTCTCTGGCTTTTACCCCAATAGACCTAATGGCCAGATCCCAACCTTCAAAACAAACTATCCAAATCATGAAGATAACATCCTTAATAAGTACATTGGTGGGTGCAGATAGTAGCTAGAGGGTAAATTTCAATGCAACAGAAGAAGAAATTATAAGCGATGTTTTGGTAAGATCTTTTAAATCTTTCCTTCTTTTCAAAAAGTCCTTCCAGAGAGGCAGAAAATTGATTCTTGACACTAACTGGAAGCTGTCCTGGCATGTTACAGGAATTGTACAAATAGCTGCTGTGTAAATATTCAACATATGCTTAAGAACAACAAGCAAGACTGCCAAATGTATTAACAAATCTTGAGCGCAATAGTACACTGCATGGTGAGATTAATGACCTGGGAGACAATAATATATTCCTGAGGAACGGAAGAAACACTGAAGTATGAACGCAAAAGGATTGTATTATTTGCATAAACCCTGCTCAGGCTCTAAATCATCCTGGGTTAAGGTTTCAGAAGTTTGTGAACACCTACAGATGGGGATCCTCTATTTATTCATCCTCCTTTCATCTAGGCAAGGTCAGACCTCAGTGAGCCCTTCATTTAATGTTTGCTGAACCATTCTTGAAACAATTCCAAAATACAGAAACAAGCTCAACAGAAAATGCCTATCCGGAAGAAATTATTGTAAATACTGTTTAAAACTAGATTCTAGTCTCCATAATACAATCCTTACATTCATATTTTTCTAGCTGAGAACATTAAAGCCACGAGCATATACACTGAATTCAGCTGCAAATGTTTTTTAGTGAAGTTATTGTAACATTTATGCTAGGAAACTCAGCACACATCTGTGAATGGCTGGAGGTAAGCGTAGATCCAAACGTTTATGGCTCACACTAAGTCTAATAATAATACACAGGAGCCCTTGTCACTTTCTGGCAAAGCAGCCGGCTTCAACAGCAAAACTCAGCAAATGGAACGGTGTAGCCAAAACCAAAGCAAGAGATGGGAACCTGAGCATTTCCAGTCCCAGCAGGTTGCTCTGTGAAACGCTCCATACAAGATTCAAACGATGCACAGGAACCACACGCGTCACAAGTTATTCAGGGCATGCAGTAATTTAGTGTTGCTTATAACACATGGATTATTAGTTCCTCTATAATACCACTCATAGCGGTCACAGTTTGATGCTCCCAAGCAATAACAACGAACATCAGGGAGTTCCCATTGTAGACACAGCCCGTCCATGTCAGCTACCCAGGTAGAATACTGCTGCGAGTAGAACATTAATTCTTTGAAAAAAAATTTGGGGGGCCTAAAGCAAATCACAAAGTTACTAAATAATGAGAAACAGTGGTGCATACAACTAAATACACTATATTTCTATGTCTTTGCTGATAGAAGAGAACCAGAAAGAATATAAATCCCTTCCCCAAAATTATCCGGAGGTCAAGATGAATGAGAGAGGTTTCTTATGTGCTTTATCCTGGAGCTATTTCTGTTCACCATCTTCAGCTGAAGTCACTCTGCATCTCTTAACTCCTTGGCCTTTCAACTTTTTGTGGAGAGGCTCGGGGCTATAAATAGTTACAGCCAAGTTAATATTGTGCGTTTCCCGGTGGCAGAAGGATCCCTTTGAAGGGCCGGTCCTGAAATCTGCCTTCTTCTGAGTAGTATCTCAAAGAAGCCACGCAACTAAGGACAGGTGAAATTAGAGCACCGATTCCCAGACACCTCAGTCTAGAGAAAAACAGACTTTCCCTCTCTCTAGCTAGCTCAGTACCAAATAGTGAGCCGGACAGTTGAAGACAGCCAGTTATGAGATAACTGGTCTAACAGGGAGGGCTGCACCTGGTAGTTTTATTGGTGTAGGTTTAAGTAGGCAGCAGACACCCCTTGTGTGCCAAGCGCCGGCACAGCTGCTACCCAGAGCAGCTCTGCATGTCCAGCCCGGCATCCTCGGGCACCCCCAGCCAGTCCCACATCTCCATCCGGGCTCTGCTGCACTCGAGATGCCCAGAGCAGGCTGAGCGCGCGCATTTTTGGGAATGGAAAGGTGGATTTAGCAGGTACACCACACTTTAAAAGCATCCGAGGAGGACCCCTAGGTTTCTCCGACTGCCCCTCCTAGTTACCTGCAGCGATTATGGCAGAGAGAGAGGCAGTCACCAAAAGAGATCAGGGTCCAACTCTAATTGTGGAGCATCCATGCTGTAGGGTCTACAATGAAAAATTTCCCCATTATTTTTTCATGCCGTTCCTGTCAGCCTGCTTTTTTGGACAGAGACCTGTTTTCGTTCCATCACTGCTAGCCAAAGTGGATGTGGAATAAAACCTTTAATCCAAATATTTCCCCAAATATCAAGAAAATTCAAATCTGGATTGAAACCTGCTACCTCAGGCCCTTTATTAAATGCAAATTATTCTCGTTAGAAGTAGTATATTGAAGACTGATCCCCAGACATGCTACTGACTTGATCAAGCCTCCTGCTGACAAAGCTATAAATATTATTATAAATATTCATGAAGTTCATGTAAATAGCATCTCCCACAGTGCTGCTGCTACATAGGTAGAGTGTGTAAGGAATATTTATTTATTTACTTATTTTCTTAGGGAGGTGGTCCACTTCTCTATTATATGGGTAGAAGAGAGCCATGAAGAAATGGAAGGAATTCCTAGGAGCGAGTGAGAGCCTGAGTCACCAGCAAGGCCAAAACCCTGGTGTGGTGAGAGTGACTTGGTCCTGTACAACATATATGGCTTAGTTTCCAGAAGCAAGAGATTCCCACCCTGCCCGTAGCAGAAGCCTGGTTTGGATGCTGCTTCAGATGATGAATTTAGCACCAGAACCCCCCCACAAGCAGTGAATGATTGATTTTGCAGTGGTACCCATGCAGTTGAACAAATCAGAAGGCTCTCTACCCATGAAGGATGGTGCTGTCTCAGCAGAGGAAGGCTGTCGTGTTCAAGGCCAGGTTGGACGGGCCTTTGAACAACCTGGACTAGTGGGAGGTGTCCCTGCCCATGGCAGGGGGTTGGAAGTAGATGGTCTTTAAGGTCCCTTCCAACCTAAACCATTCTATGATTCTACGACTGGCAGGCTGCAGCATCAGATGAGCTGGCGTTCAATCCATGCAGTGCCATGATACCATGGGGAGAGGAGGAGGTGGCTCTAAGCTACTGCCTCAGCTCTGCCTAGGAATAGGTGAGACACCCTTGTCTCTTTGCCTCTCTACAACCCCCTCACTCCAGGAAAATAATTTTTGACACAAACAGTTACAAAGCTGGGGAGATGGTCCAGAGCGCCTTGCTCTTTCCAATCCAGCCAGTCCCTCTTGTGTTCCCTCATGATGATGCCAAGGTCGGGGGGGGCAACAAATTTCTGCCGCAAGGTCTGTTACCTCGAGCTGCTCCATGTCAGGATGGTGTTAGCGGGCAGCTGGCAGAGTCCCAGGGTTATCTCATGAAATCATAATGGGGCTGCAGATCAAGGAAGACATGTAATTCAGTGACGAGGAACTTAATGCAGAATGAAAGGTGCCTAGAGGTTTTCCAGAGCACTGAATTCAGCACAATTAAGACCTCTAAGAGGGAAGATACAGGCCAGACAGCTCTTCTCCGTCTCCTATTCCTTGAGCAGACAACCGCTGCTGGGAAGTTTTTCATATCATCTTTCTGATCTGCTCCATAACGAAGGAGCAAACTCCCACATGCCTCCAACCCAGATAGCGCAGAAGAGGACTGAAGTCACACCACACCTGCCAGCTGGAGTTTTGCCACCGACTGAGATAGTTCCTGAGTTATTAATGCTGTGATTTTATTATTACTGGGTTTTTTAATCATACTTTGTCCCATTTTATAGGTCTCTGGATGAGAGAACAAGCTCTCTCCACAAAAGGAGAAAGAAGGAATTGGAAGACAAAGCCTCATTAATAGCTCATACTGCTCTGAACCACTCTCCCCAAGGGAGAGTAATGGCTACAAAAACTTCATTCTCCCTTGTTTTATTTTTCCACCAGAAAAGTTTGAGACTAAGAAGAAATCTCAACAGTAGGGGAAAGAAAGTTTGAGGTGTTTTTTTGTATAATGAGAAGCTTTGCTTTTTCTGTTTAGAAAGAAATAAATAACAAGAAATAAGATGATTAAAAGTTGCCCTTCTTATTTACACTCCAGTTTTGCTCTGCAGGGCAGCGAGTCTTTAAATCCAGAGCTCTTCTGATCCTCCTCGCACAAGACAAGTTTCCTTACTGATCAACGGGCAGAATATATATCCATGAGTGACGTGCAAACATTGAACTATAACTCATTAGTGAGCTGCACTTTTTTTTCATTTTCAAATTACCTTCTAAATATTCAGGAGCCTGATGTAGAATAGGGCTTATCCACATGCCTCCTATCCACATCATTGAGGGGTCTTATTTTGGGACTTTGGAAATGTGTACATACACAGGAAAGAAATGAATAATTAGTGTGATGATTGCCAAGAAATCAGAAGTTAGGCTCACGAATGATAGCTGAGAGACACAATGAGCCGAAGTGTCAGCACATGGCATAGAGAACACGTAGCAACACTCACGGTTCATTCATATGGGCTCAGCTTTCCACAGCCTCTTGGTCAGGGTACCCCTGCTAGAAGGTGGACTGGGAAAACAGACACCGTCCAACTAGAAAGTCTTTGGGTCCCATTTTTCTCATACAAGGAGAGGGAAATATTGCTTGACCCAAACCCGAGTTGTTACTCCTTGCATGGTGGGGATGCAGCTTGCAAGGGGAGTGCTCTGGTACTGTCACGTTTGGCATGACCTCTTCATCCCCATGGGAATGTCACCAGCACACAACTCTGCAGCTCCCTCTGTGTTCCTCCTCTTGTCCCTTTGGCTGTGGGGATCCTCAGCAAGAGGACAAACCTCTCTAACCACATCTCTTGTGGTCCAGCACAGGATCAGAGGAGCTTATGTTTGGTATGACTTTTCTTCCACATTTTTTAATTTGTGGAGATGCTGCTTTTATTCTTCTCCTTGCTGTGAACGGGGGGGTTGGTTTCAGCTACCCCCCATGCCATGGTATGGTGTCATAACACAGACTCTGCTCTCTTCCTACCTATTAGCAGAGTTTGAATTAATCTATTTTGTTGAATATGGAGACAGCAAATGTAGGTGGCAGACAGGACTGATTTTTGAAACATCCTTTTCTTCCTCTTAATCAGAGCTGTGAATGTGCCTGTGCTTGATTATCTACAACTCCGACACCTTCACGTCTGAGCAGCTGGAGCAGCAGTCGGTCTGGTGAAGGCCATTTCTCCCCTCCCCTCTTCCGCTCACCTCTATCTCCCCACAACCCTGTCAGATGAACTTGTCTTCACACTTTCACTGTAGCATGGGGGTACTTAGCTGGATGCTCTTGAGACCTCTTGCCAAAAACCGCCAAACCAGTTTTCTGTCTCCCTAGATGGATTCTTTGAGTGAAAAGCAGGCATTTCTTTCAGGGAGAGAGGCTTTGCATTGTGTGAAAGATTGATACCCTACCAGTGTAGAAATGAAGATAAGTGCTTCAAAGGAGAAGTAAAAAGATTTGCAAGAGCTAGAGTGAATCTTACTACTAAATAATAACTAGCTGCAGTAGAGGTATTTAAAGTGGCTTTAATTCAGAAAGCAAATAAAAGAAAAAAATGGAGAAAGAGCAGGAGAATTACCTGAAAGAGCAGGAAAATTACCTGAAAACACTTACGATATTCATCCCAGGTTATAACAATTATGGACAGGAATAAAAAGAAAACAGACTCTTCAAGATATGTTGGTCTGGTACATCCCTGAAAGAAAAGTATCAGGACAGAAACACAGCAGTGACATAAAACTGCAGTGGTGTTAGTTCTGCACTTGCCCCTTCTGCACAGCTCTGCAGTTGGTAATTTATTCTAGTATAACATATATAAAATGGACTATGTAAAAGCTAAAAATATTTGCTATAGGCATAACATGCCTGTAGCAAATGACAAGCAAATAACTGCATGAAACGGAGTGTGAGTAATTGCAGATTTAGATGGTGATACCTGACCATACTAAACACGTGTATTCTTTTAAAGGCATGACATAACACATCTGTAGGCACCTACCCACGCTTATGTCCTCAGCTGCAGATTCGCAACATAAACTGCAAAATATTTTGATCCAGCTTCTCTTCTTACAATGCTTCCCTAGCTTTCTTCACATATCGAAGAATATACCACATTTGGCAAATGTTACTGGAATGGAGTTGAGTATTTTTTAGCATAAAGCCACTGGTAACTGAATAACTCGCTGGAGACTTTCTTGGGTTTAGGGTTGGGTGGGGTTTTTTTGTAACAAATATCTGTTCTGAAAAATAACTACTCCATGTCTGTCTTTCACTGAAAATATCTAAACAGATAGTAGTGGTCTTGGCATTCTAATAATCATGTGACATTTCACAGTTTAACACTTATTTTTGCAATGGAAGATGATGAATTCTATCCATTTTTTACTGACTCATGACGAGCCTCACTAAAAATGCAGTTTTGTCTTCAATTCGTGGAATCATGAAAGATGGGGTGAGAAAGAATTTTAAAAGGATATCTAGTCTCTTCCTCCGTCCCAAGACACAGTCAAGTCTACTATGTCATTCCTTTAAAGCCTTTGTTTTAACATTCAGGTTAAGTGAGAAAAAGAAGAGTGAAAAAATTACCCAGGGAAAAACTTAGAGGCAAGACTGCAAGACTAAACAGACAGGCTGTCAAAGAAAGAAGGGGAGATACACAGGCAAGTAAATAATCCAAGGCCAAATCTCACCAGTAGGAAGTCAACCTTGCGTCCATTGCCTCTACAAACCTGTGGTACAGAAACCATGCAGTCCCCTTCACAGCTGATGCTTTTCTTGCCACCACAAACACTAAGTCTACCAAATCCAAGTTGCTTTTGTCAAGATGTTTGCAGTATGGCCGGCAGAAAAGGACCTGGGGGTGTTGATTGACAGCCAGCTAAACACGAGCCAGCAGTGTGCCCAGGTGACCAAGAAGGCCAATGGCATCCTGGCCCATATCGGGAATAGTGTAGCCAGCAGGACTAGAGAAGTGATTGTCCCATTGTCCTTACCACTGGTGAGGCTACACCTTGAGTACTGTGTTCAGTTTTGGGTGCCACAGTATATGAAGGACCTTGAGGTGCTGGAGAGTATCCAGAGAAGGGCAACGAAGCTGGTGAAGGGTCTTAAGAATAAGTTTTATGAGGAGTGGCTGAGGGATTTAAGTTGCATAGATGTGTAGAATCATTTAGGTTGAAAGAGACCTTTAAAGATCATCTAAGTCCCTAATTTCCACGATGGGCAGGGACATCTCTCACTAGATTAGGTTGCTCAAAGCCCTGTCCAACCTGACTTTGAGCAGTTTCAGTGATGGGGCATCCATGATTTCTCCAGGCAATTTGTTTTATCTCAGGGTTCAGTTTGAGATATTAGCAAGGTTGCTTGCAGGGAGGAACCTCTAGTGACAGAAAGATGGTAAAAATACAGCCATGAACAAAACCCAGGTAGAAGTTGAACAGACAGGGTTGTATTGCTTTATTAGCATTTAGCCAGTTGTGTGTACCTGCTGGCTCATCGGTCCCTCAATGCTAAAGTTAAATCTCAGTACAACTCAGCACTTAAATATGCAATTAGCTTTAAACATCTAATACTTCAAATGTATTTGCAAAAATCACACCTAGTTCCTGAACAAATCAATCAAATGTACTATTCCTTTTAAATTTTCTATGTACAAAGAAATTGTAGCTATTAGCCCAGAGGGAATAATCCCCATAAATCCATCAATCTGAATGTAAGAAGGAGGGATAAAACACCTTCTATGAAAGGCACATTGGCAATATCACTCCCGAGTTGGACTGAAGAGCTTTCTCGCTAATGTCAGTCCAAGATACTACTTCACAAAATCGTCAGAGCCAGCATCCTTTTCAAGCATTACTCATTAAAAAAAGTCAAGGAGCACAAAATAGCTAGGTATAATGATGCCACCTTTACATGGGGGAAAATATGGAGGTCTTCCCTTCTGAATGGCTATTATCCCTAAGTAGAACCTAAGTCATAAAGAAGCAGCTCAGCAGTGAATTGCATTTTACTTCAGAAGAACAGTTACTCAGGGTGCATACGGGCCTTCCAGGAGAACAGGCTAACGTGGGATGGCAAGTGATCGAACTGGCCTGTGGTCTGCTAAACTGCTTCTCCCTTCGCTGAGCAGTGTGGGTAAGGCTTACAACTGAGTCATTGTTAGGTTTTTTGTTTGTTATTCTTTTTGTTGTTTTGGTTTAGGTTTTTGGGGGGGCCTGGGTGGGGGTGTGTGTTTGTTCAACTGCTCAAGATAGCACACGCTTGTCTTTCTGTACCCAGGCAGAGAGGAATTGCTCTCCCTGGCTCTACTGCAGTGTTCTTTAAAAGGCAGTTCCTTCCAGCTTCTTCAAGCATTGGGCTGGTTTCTTTCCTCTGCTTTCTGATGCAGAAAAATTTGTATTGGACAACATGTTCTTCCACCCCGGCAAATTCTCCTGGCTGTACCACCTTTTTTGGCACCACTTTTTTAGGCCAACAGAAGACCAGAGGGACTCACTAGACAGATACTCTCTGCTCTTCTCTGTGTGCCCTGGTCCTCACATGCCCACCCTGCTTGGGTGGGAGACGGGACCCCTCGTGCGCTGACAGGGGGGTGGTGGCAACATGCTGCAGTAAGTCCTGGGTCTGGAGGATGCATAGGTTTTACATCATGGTGTGCTCATCTCAAGGCTGGTACTCACCTAAGGATCCAGCCAAAAAACCACACGTACCGCTCAGTGCAGACATTACCACTGCAAAGTGCAGAACCTTCTTTCACATTGACCAGTATTGGTTATATGCAGGCTCCCACAGAAACCAGTAAGCACTGGGCAGTGTACCAGCACAGAGTATGCACTCTGGGCTGGGCCTTTAGGTGTCTTGTTTTTATCTCATTCCACGAGGAGAAGCCAATCCAATTCCTTCTTACCACCAGCAAGAGGCTACAGATCTGCAGTCTGTGATGCTTTGTATGTTCAGCGCTAAAAGTCTCGTGCTAGAGGGGAGAAAATATGTAATAGGATTTGACTGGTTTAATCTGTTTCAGGGAAGCTTTTATCTTTTGTGACTATGGACATTGTCAACAGGAGAAAACCAAACTAGGAGGAGGCTTGTAAGTCAGGGATTCTGTAACGCAAGGAACATCCACTGCAATAAGAGGAGATACTTCATTCTCCATCACCCCCCAAAGGAGGTGCAAATGCAAAGCTATCTGCTTCATAGCACCCACCTCTTCAGGGCACTGTAGGCATTGCTGGTTACAGCTCTCCCTGTGAAAGAGCAGCTACTGAAACCTCCAAACACGGAACTGACTTTGCAGAACCGCAAAGGCGTCCCTCACTAAGACGATGACTTGCATCATTCCTCTAACAGAGTCTCTGCTCTCCTGAACCTGTGAACGTATTATTTCAGGGGAGTAGCAGGGTCACTGAAATATGAAGGGGAAGAATAAAGCCAAAGGAGCATTGCTGAGGATTTTGTGGAAAACTCGGAACAGTACAGCTCAGGCAATGTTTATGCAGCCAAGACCAATTTTTTTCATAACTGAGTTCTGACCAAAGTGCATGTTAAACTTACCCAATAGGGTGCCTGGGGAATTTATGGTATCTCCTTTCCCCACCTCCCTTACTCTGTTCTCTGCATCTTATCAGGGAAAGAACAAGAAAGGCAAGCTTTTCTGTCCCAGGCAGTTTCTTATTTCATAAGGTTGGCAGGGGCAATACAGGTCAGAAATACACAGTAATTCCCTTGGCAAAAAAGGTTTGCACCAGATCTGATAGAGATATTGTTGGTGTGAGAAGTCCAGCTCTCCAGTCTGTACATTAACAGTTGTCTTCTGCAAGCATAGAGGACTTTTCAGCTTTCACAGCTTTTACGAGACTGAGGGAACAAATCACGTTCACATCCTTGTCTTTAGGATTGGGGCTAAAATTATGTGACGACACAAATAATCCTATTGAAATTAATCCTTAGATCCACTTGATAATGATAGTGTTATTCTTCGAGCAAGTAGCAAGATCTTCTTGTCTGACATGGGCCAGGTTATACTGTCCTTATTCATTCTTTAGTGGCATATACATCAGCAAATGGGACTTTTACCAAGGGAATTATACACCAGAGTAGTTGTATCAAACTCTGCACAAGCATTTTATTACAAATACACCTAGTAGTTCAAGGCAGAGTTTATAGTCCCAACTTGGTGCTTGAACTTTACGCCCCATTTTCCCCATGTAAGTTTAAAGTGTTTTCTTTTGTAAATTGTTCTGAGACTCGGATGAAAATAAAAATATATTATGTAGTAAATACTATTTCTAAATATAGGGCATCTGCAACAGTACTACATCTTCTATTGTGTTGCCCTTCTGTGGAAAATCCACTTCCCCCCCTCCGCCCTGCTTTAGATCTAGAATACTTTGCTTCAGTGACTCATTTGCTGTTAACACTAAGTTTTATACGCTGCTAAGTTAAAATTTTTGGTATTTATACTGCACAGAAAAGAAACTGTCATGTCTTTTGGATGTCTATACTAATTGTTTGCACATTTCAGTTCAAAGGACTAAGTCCACGCTCTATATTTAGCTGAAGGATGTTGTATCACTAACTTTTCCTTATTTTCTCTTCTACTTCCTTTTCCCAGTACAAATCACTAGGAGTAATGGCTCATTAGCATCATGTTAGTTAAAATTCAAGCTTTATCACCTGGATGTGCTCCTTTCTGCAGAAACATGCAGAGCTCAGCCTCTTACAAGACCAGAAAGAACATAAATTTTAACAGTGCAGAGAGAAGTGGCAGATCTATTGGTCTGTGATTTTGGAATAGCTGTTTTTGAAATGTTGTACTGGTTTCCATACACAAAATAATACACAGGACTGAAGGACATTCATCTTGGAGCAAAATTCTTCTTAGGTGACAGGTGGATTAGGATTTTGGACTGCCAGTAGTCCAATAGCATTTGGGACTTTAAGGGATTTTATTCCTTTCAGAGTGATAGCTTACAACAGGCAGATGTACAGACACCAAAAATTAATTTTGCCAATGAAAACCTTGCTCTGAAGGGTCATCTCATTACAGCACCCCGGAACTGCAGCTGGCCAATGAGGTAAGGATGGATATATGGGAGCAATCCTTCCTTGTGGGTAGCAAAAGTGGTGCATCACTCTTCCAGAATGGATTCTGTGGCCTCATAGCTCTGCGGCTCTGATCACCCATTTTGGATGGATTATGGGGTCCTGCTCCTTTCCTAATCCACCCATGCTCTCTTATTTTCCTGCCTAAAAAGCTGCAAACTCCAGGACAGAGTCCAACCCAGGATTCAGCTATTCTGTTGTTTAAAGCTGCCCCCAGATCCTTAGGGTTTAAGTGTGAACTTACTACCTGCCTACATAACAAACCAGAGTTTATACTGCACAGAAAAGAAACTGTCATGTCTTTTGACTGATACCAGTGATCACCTGACAACACTTCCTCCTTTCCTACTGTTGCACTGGCAGTCCTGGCCCTGCACTTGAAGTGGAAATGCAGCCCATTAACCTTTGCATACCCTGGAGGAAAATACTGGGGAACAGGGTATTTCTGAGCTCAGTATTGTGGTTGCCAGATTGCCACCTCTCCGAATGTCTTGACATCAGCCAGTTCCCCTGAATGCCAAATTAAAAGAAAAGTGAGTAAGAAGTATTTATATGCAACACCCAAAAGTTTATGGAGGCACAGAGGACGAGTGAAAAAAACTACATTAGTCTTCTGTCCCAAAGGGTTTCAGTTCCCACTCAAACCAGTCAATAAGTTTTCCCAGTGTACATCTTTCTGGTGTTCAGTTGAGAGAAACATTTCTGTGTACTCTGACCACACTCAGTGGGAAATGCCGTGTCACACACATCTCACTCCCCTTTCATACTCTTTATTCAGTGTGCAGAGGTTCATGCTCCACCTCTGTTCCTCGTGCCAGGCTGCAGGTGCAGGCTCTTCCCTCCTCCCTCCTTTCTCCTTTGAAGACGTCAGTGCCTCTTAAGGTTGGTTCGCACAGACGCCATCGCAATGCCAAGTGTAACGCCTGCCCGCACCTTGAGTGTGTGTTTAAGTCCTTATGAAGCATGACCGCCCTTCCCACCAAGTTGACAATGTACCTCAGCAGTTTTTGGGTGACAAACACAGAAACAGTTCTTGCGACCATACAAATACACCGGTGGAAACGGCGCCAGGGGAAGCCGAGGGGCGAGTTGCTGTTCATGCCAGTTTAAACAGCACAGGCACTGCCTGTAAAACCACAACACTGAGGTGAAGCCTCCTTGCATATCAAACCTTATAGTTCTTGTAGATAAGAAATTATCAAATGCACTTTGCATGCATATATAGATGTAATTAATGCATGCAGCTCACTGCAGACCTTTGATTAAGATCAAGCAAAACAGCAACCAATTAATTTAGATCAGAATGAGCGAACTAGCATTCCAATCTTGTTTTGAAGGGATACCTTGACACCAGTTTAATGGGAGATTAATGAATTTTGTGTAGTCTTTACAGAGCAAAGCTCCCAATGGTGTCCGTGGAGCTAAGCTGATTGCTAGAGCAACCTCTTTCTCCTAAATGAACTGCAAAATCCATTACCTGTATGGGGGAAAGTACACAGCACAAAACCACAAGTCTAGTTGATTAACTTTTCAATTTATGCTAAATAAATTTCTTCTCCACGATGTGTAAGATATTCTGCGAGGTGCTGAGAGGGCACCACCAAATTTCAAACTTGAATTCACCCGTCTGGGATAAGGAGATCGTCTCATTTGACACCGATTAGCATGTAAAAGACTCCACAGTGCTGAGAATCAGACTATTGGAGAGTTTTACAGACATCTCAGCTTACTGTACATTTGTGTACGTTATTCTTCACACTCGGGCCCCAGACATTCTCTACAGATGATTTATCCTGCTTTGCTCCACAGCTTACCACTCTGGAGGGAATCTGCAAAGCCAGGGTGGTTGGCTGGGACATAGCAGTGATGCCACGTCAAACCGTGCAGCTTTTTGTCAGCAAAAACTCCGAACAACATCAGAACAATGGGTGGCCATAAGTTCACAAGACAGTGGCAAAGACCTAAGAAGAAATGCTGTTATCCTTCCAGCGCTGTTATTATCATCATTGCCTTTTATGTTTTACGAGAGACTAGAACTTTGGCTCCTGTATTATACTTGGGAACACACAATGCCATAGTGAGAAAAATCACTGCCTCAAAGATCTTAGTTTAAAAATAAAGGAGAGAGAAGGACACAAGCACCCCAGAAAAGGACGTTGGGACCATAGGTAGCAGCAAGAGGTGGTTTCAGTACACGTACTGCTATAGATTTTATATATACATACACACAGCTTAAGCACAAGAATTCCATGAATTACGGTTCCTTCACATTTTCCTATTAAATTGAAATGTGGAATTGAGGTTGCTTTCAAGACGGCCGGGGGTGCTCCTCCTGTGACCAGACACAATACGGTGGGAGAAAATATAAAGGTTCCCGAGAGAAGCAGAAAGAGAAAGTGGGCACGGGAAAGTAAGTCCTCGTAGTAGGCTATAAGCCTTCTGCCCAGACAATTTCCCAAAGCAGATAACCACAATCTATATTAAAACCCTCTTTGTGGTCCTGGGGTTCACAGATGTTTAGCCCCAACCTTTGGGTTTGGGTCAGAGTTTTGCTTTAGTTTAGCATTTCCAGGTGGAAGCCAAATAAAAAACCTTGGTGTTGCCTCCTGTGTGAATTATGATAATAAACAAACATTATATTATTTTTTTTTTTAGTATTTCTCTGCAATAGGTTTCTGCAGATTGACTTGCTTCTTCAGGGGAAAGCATCTCTTGCCCAGGTTATCACGAGACACAAATTTTGCTCTCCTGTTCTAATATGACTAGGCACAGTCTGAATCACCAAGAATGTATTTTTACCATTGAAAATCTTTAGCAACTGTCAGAGCTTGTTTCAGTAAAATGCACTCACAAGGAGCTCATAAACATTCAGCCTGTGAAACAAGCCTGAACTAATACAATATGTGTTGTGTTTGTAAGGGTAAGAGGAACGCAGACTGTGACAGTTTACTTCACAGTTTAGACAATTAAGGTCTGTTTTACTCCGCGGAGTAGCTGTTGCAGAAGTGGATGTGTTTTAGCTAGTGGAATAACCCAGCCTGAGGACACTGCTCCGTTCCACGTTAGGAGCAGAGTTATGATCACTGAGCTGCCTTTGCCTCAAACACATTATTACCTGCACTAAAACAGGACAGGACAAGCGAGACCCCGACCTTCGATAGCTGCGGGGCACTCGGCGTGCAGCCCCACCTCGCACCTCCTGAACAGGGGTGCCCGATTCTTTAAAGCTTCAATTCCACCCTGTGCAGGCCCAGGAAATAATTGATTTTTTTTTTTTTTTTGTACTGTCAAGTGAAGGAACCAGCTAGCGATGGAGCCATAGTGCTGCCTGGGGGGAACACCACACAATGAGGAGAAAAATCAAGTTGCATGCTGTCAGAGAGAAGCGAGCAGTGACTTATGGGCACAGCTTTGCTGTTAGGTAGTAAAGTAATCATGAATAGTTAAAAGTCCGTGAGAGTTATGATGTTTTGCATACATTTTAAATAGTATTCTTCCACTCCAACACCTTAACCTGTCCTTTGTTTAACGAGCTAGAACACCACTGCATGTGCTTTGTTCTGCTGCAGTGGTTTATGTTGTATAGTTTGTTACCCCTGTAAATGATTGCTCAGTTAGCGTGTTACAATTAATGGCACAAAGCTAAAGGAAGATTCTGAAGTCCGCAAGATTGCTGTTCTAGTGGGAAATGTTTACAAAACTGGAACTTACACATGTAATTGGTAGCGTTATCTCTTTACTGGGTACATGCAAAATTTAATAATGTCTCTATAGTAGCTCTTACGGATCTCACTTATCACCGCAGATAATTAAACACAAATATTCTATTGTATTAAGCCAAAAAAAAGCAAGCAAGATATTCTGACAAAAAGTTTGTCTCTAACTGATAAAATCTATTGTGTCCTTAGATTATTCTTATTATTCAGCTCATTGTTTTTTCTCTCTTTTTTTTTTAACACGTATTTTTACTGCTTTTCATTGGTTCCCTGATAAACCAACATAATTATATTGAATGATCTTGTACAGGAAAAACAGAAAAGCCAATCCACTGAAAATATTCTGAAGCATTACTCTAAAAGTGAATGCCTCACTTCGCATTACGAACTGCACCCTCCTCTTCCTCCAATTTTAGCTAAGATGTCAAAAGGAACCAGCTAGAGCAGATCAGAATGTGACAGCCCTGCATGCTGGCAGGAGGGAGCTGGAGGTGACAGCCTCCACTGCAGTCCAGGTGGGGAGGACAAGCACAGCCAGGGCATTTTTCTGCCCTCAGGACATAAGGATATTTGTCACATATGTCTCCAGGCTGCAGGCAGCTAACAGAGAGCCTTCAAGACAGGGAGCAGCTGAATGCTCTCCAGGGTGGGAGAAACCCAGAAATAATTCTTGAAGTCATCTTAGCTAACCCCTCCTGAGCTGTTCCAAGCACTGAGTGCCTTTTCTTCAGGAAGATGTATTGCAGGGTTAAAAACCATAAGGGAAGACCTCCCCTTTCTCATCCCTCTAAAATTATGAATATTAACTCTGAAATTACTTTTACTATGAGAACGTGATGGGAGAGGAGAGACTGTATTACAAAAATATAAAGTAGACTATGTCTATTACAGACAATTAATAATGTATACAGTGCTTGCAACATTCATATAACTATAGATTTATTATTCTGCTTCAAAATGAGGAACAAGGATAACATTAATTTTTATTACCGAGTGAAGAGAAAGAAATTACTCGGAGGGTTTTTCTCCAATATTCTTTTGGTTTGCTGAAATTTGAATTACATCAAAAGGGCAAATTTTAAATCAAAATGCTTCTTAGGAGCAAGGTATTTCAAAGTCCTGGATTTCTTTCTAGTCAGAGAGCAAAATTATCCACCCTTTCCAAGTTTTCTTCAGAATTTGTTGCCTGTTATTTGCAATGACTGGAAACTGCTGTGAACAACCCCTGGGGCAATAGCAGCACACATTTCCCAGGAATAGGCAGTAGCTGAAATAGGCTTATTTCCCCCCAAAGAAGCATACCTGCATTTTTCATGAGTGGGAACAGGGGCCATATTGTGGGACATTTTTTTTGTAAGAGTTTGTCCTGGTGCTTCTGAATTCCCTTTTGACTGCTAGATCTATGTTTATTTTTATGAAAAATATAAATGAAAATTTAAAGCCTTAGAAATCACCCAGCTTTTCTCTGGCTATTTAGGGAGGTGGCCACACAAGTACGTGTTACAATCGATTAGAAATTTGCACTAGAGCCACTGAGGCAGGACTCAGCTGGGACAGAATAACATCAAGGAACCACAACTCCTGCTCTGCCAGTCCCTGCGCCTCCACCTTCCCCTTCGTACATCTTTCTTCCTTCCCACACCCCTTCCTGCATCATTCCTCATCATTCTGCAAAGGAGATGCTCCTGCTCAGTGTGTCCAGAGCAAGCAGGATGAGAAATCTCTCCGACAAGCAGAAGTAGTAGCTCACCTCCCTGCCTTCGAGCCCATCTGCCTTCGACAGCCCTGGCTACACTGAGGCATCGCTGGTGCCAGTATAAGGTGAAAACACACCACCAGCAGGGACAATTTCGGGCCACTGAGCTAAGTTTTAATCATGTATCTCCCACGAATGTCAGAAGAAATTATATGGCTAAATCCCCGCAAGCTGTTTTGAATATCTGAAAGTTAATTTTACAGTTAGTGCCGGGGCAAAGAAACAGGACTGCCCACTGGCACAGGCAGTGACTAACAGAGACTGGCAGGAGAGAAAAAGATTAGTGGCTGAAAAACACATCCCACTCCATTATTTTCTCCCTGAAGGGTAACGATGCTTTTGACGTGCGATACATTACTGTCACCCCAGGAACGCCAGGGCCGCACGCTGCACGTGCTCCAGCCGCGCTCCCCTCTAGGGAAGGACACGGACACAGGATCGTTGCAAGGATTTCTGTGCACAAGTACTTCATTGCCTCTGAAACACTCGGGCAGCTTGTTGCCAGGCTGAGCAACTGCCTTTGAAGGCAGCTTCTGACGTACTGAGCTAATTGCCGGTGACAGAAGCATTACCATATCTCTTAGTATTCACAGGCTGGGCTCAGTACAGCAGCCCCGGTGCCTCCATCACCCAAAATAACTCCTCTGGCTGGGCACATTTCTAAGACATCTTTTGTCAGGGCACTGGGAACCTCTCTGTTTCTGGAAAGATCAGGGAATGGAAATGCTCCTGCATCCCCTGCCATCCCACACTCATGGAGGTGGAACAGGAGGTGCCAGACTATCTTATCATTAGCAATGCTTTCCTTTCACTCCCGGGGTTGGGTTTGTGTTTGGTTGGGGTTTTTTTCTTTGTTTGTTGGGTTGTGGTTTTTTTTCTGTAAACTTTAGGAACCTGCATTCTTCCACTTGTGAATCTGCCTGAGGTCACTGCTCTGCTCCTGTCACTGTCACTACTGGGAGATGCTCTAACATCTGGGAAACTTTGACAAAGGAGACAGCGAGCAGAGAAGTAACTAGAAACTCTGCATAGGGATGGCTTTCAAAGGCTTTGTATTTGAAAATGACCAGATGTCCCTGGATCAAAACAAAGATTTGCCTACCAACATGTAACATATTGCTAAAATCAGTGAAGTCCCATACAGTTCCTGGAAGCACTGAGCATCCTTCCCTCTCACTACATCACCTTCTGCATGCTTCATTCAACACTGGCAAGTTTAATGTCACCACCGCCAGGGAAGTGCTTGACATGCGACCATCAGTAGGAAACCATCTCACTCAGAGCCTCCCTGGAGGGTATTTTGGACCATTCAAGAGAAAAAGCTCCATGGGATAATACCACTTTTCAGCTCTATAATAAGCATTACCTTCATACAACAGTTTCTTTTCGCAACTGAGACCAGCTGAGACTACGCCAGTCAGACTACGTCTGACCAAACTCGATACTGACTATTTGGAAAACTTCAAGATTATTGTGGAATGAATTCATAGTGGCAGTCAGCTAGTTCTGCGTTAGCTCAGGGTTAGACTGCGAAAAAGGAAAGTACAGAATTGGCAGGTATTAAAGGAAAGAGAAATCTAGATTTAAGATACATAATACACAACTGAAACCTCTTTGGTTGGTAAGTTAGTATGTTTTCAAGAATTCTGAACTATTTATTACTAAATTAGAAGTCTCTGTGACATGAAAGTGAACCATCTCTTCTATTTATCATAGAATTTATTGCATTTCTGAGAATCCCTACAATTCCGCCACCCTCATCATTTTAGCACTGAGTGCGATGACATTGGAGTCGCTACTTGAAATTCAGGTCTTGACACGTTTTTATTTCTGACCACTCTAAATCTTTACTGGATCTTTCTGATACAACTTTTATACTAGGTACTACAATTTTCTTTACCTGGAAATGATGCTTGTCCCTAGAAATATTACCACCATAACGTGGCATATATTGATACAAAACTAGATAACAAGGACACGCTAGCATTTTAAGGAACCGTGTTCATAAATCCAACCTGTAATGGACTTCATCAATATAAAAGTTAGTTGCTGCCTCTGTATTTCAAAAGCAGCTTGCAAACAGAGACCTGTTTGCTACTGACTCTTACCTAAAATCACAGCAGACTGTCCTAGAAGGGAGCCAAAATCCTTTCCACTTTAAAGAACACAAAGAAAAAAACCCACATTATTCAAAACACATTTAAATATGAAAGTATATTGCCTTAAGGAAATTAAGACACAAAGATGCTGATGTTCAGAGGAGGGGGGAAAAAAAGCTTTGAAAGTCTAAGTAAGTAACATTAATGGGCAGGAAAATTAAATAAAAAGCTTGGAAGTGCCTTCAATGAATTAACTTTTGCTTGCAAGTGATATAATTAATAAAACACAAGTAAGCTGCAGAAACAGTGCGATATCTACTATATGGGTACTGCTGGGAAGCGACTACTTCTGGTCTCTGAGAAATAAGAAGTGTCCCCAGCATCTGATGGGGACATCATCCCCATCATGACATTCATCCCTTCCTTTCTCAGGAAGATATTAGATGCTTGAAATTGTTAACTGTGAGCAGGCAAGGAAGCCTAATACTTCCAGGCTACAGCTTCCACATGTTCCTCATGCTTATGCAAAGTATTACTTTACTTTGCAAAGTGTTTATTGCAGAAAAAAGTGGTTTAATACTGACATGGGTTTTTTTGCTTAAGTTCTGGTTCTGCAATGGGTTAAGAATGACCGTAATTTTATGCCATGTAAGTGGGGCAACACGTGCACTTTTATATATCATTAATATGAAAGTATTTGCAGGATGAAATCACAAGATAAAAATTAAACAAGCTGAATGTTGGTTTCCCTGGTCATAAAAACTATGGGAAAATCCACTAAAAGCAGGAACCCTCTCACTCATTCCTTCGTATCAATTCTAGCGAAGATGTAAGTGGTTTTGCACAGAAATGAATTTGGCTCTAAGTATGAATTTTAAAATCTTCCTCAGGAAAATCTGAGATGAAGGAAACCGGAGCAGAGCTTTTCACACATTTTTAAACTGAGGCAGAGGTGTTGAAGTTAACAATATTTACTTTGCTCTTCTTTGTGCTGATTAGACCAAACACAGAACAAAGACAAATGCATCGCAGACAATGTTTTTCAACACTCATTGCTGAAACCATTTAATTAATTGTTCTCTTGGGGTCAATAACAGCTTATGTTAATAAGCATTTGAGTTCATCTAGAACCGATAGCTGAATCTGTCTGTTTGATCTGGCATTTTTGTCTCGTAAATGTGGCTCTTGCTGTAGACTCAAAGAGCACCTCAGTAATTTCATTATTTTTTAAGCTTATAGAAGAATTGCATCGATGGCAGTTGAAAATTACCGCTGTTCTTGTTTTAAACAGTGATGGAGTTCCCTTTACAGAACAATGATCTGGTGAAGAAAATAGCATCTGAGAAGTATTAATGGCTTTTTTCAAGTTGAAGTAAGAATAATGCACAAGACCTTGTCTTCCTCTTTGCAAAGAGATCTTCTGAAAGGAGATATTTTTTTCCTCCTTTTAGAAAGAGGTATAAATACCTTCAAGAGAAGGAAAACTGAGATTGCTGAAACTGAGGCCTCTTTACGAATTGTTATAGGAAAATACAAGTGGTTGATTTTCTATCATTAGGCCTAGAACAAAAAAAAAAAAAAAAGACTGAATTAAAACATAAGATTTTGGCATTTGAAACATCACATTCAGGAACAAGCCCTCTAATTTCTTCTAGTGCCATTTTTTCCCTCAGATAGCAGCCAGCATTGCATCTGATAAACACACCTCATATCACATAGAAGATGTTTTCTGGTAAGGCAGTGTGCGCTTGGCTTGGTGCTAATGTAAATTGGCCACATGAAATGTCGTTTTCATGTGGAACTAATCCAATGAGCTGGAAGTTATAAGAAATCCTTTCACAGGAGGGATTATTTCCTATTCTTATTCATAGAGATTGAGCCACACAGCAGGAACTGGCCAGTCTTCAGGTTACACCAATTAGTCCCCAGTTGCTACTACTTTGGTTTTCTGGTGTTCCCTAGCAAATAAGCAACACAGGAACATCAAGCATGAAGGTTTGGCAGGCACCAGAATAGCTTTTAGTGCTGGAAGTAGAATGAAGAACATGGCAATTAGCTGTTTTAAATACTTCCCATGCCAAACTTGCCCTCTGGTGTCATCGGATTCTTTCTCCCGTGCATCCCCTGTGGTGAAGCTGGGTGCATAATTGTAGACCTCAGGAACTAAGAAAAGACGAAAACAGTAGATAACATGAAAGTATCCAGGGAAGCAGAAGGTTACAGGTGCATGCAGATGTGCAGTGAGAAAGCACCCACAAGTTGTCTGCTCTGATTTTTACTTAAAAATCACCACTGTAAGCAAGAATGAATATTTTTGGGTTAAGTGGACTTCTCACATGATATCTCTTTCCTCCTATTTGTGGCCGGTTAATATTTTGGTATAGAATACTCCTTTTTCAAGTTAAGGATAACAAGATCACTCGCCTTTATCAAACGGGCTGAGTCCTCCCAAGAGAGGTACATGCCTTAAATTCCCCAGCCATTCCCACCAAGGTGGGTGTCACCAGCCGGGAACATATTGCACGGCTGACAGGATCCCAGAAAGAGCTGAGCTTTCCAGATAGCCTGGTATTCTTTCAGCATGAGCAAAGGTCTTTCTTTAATGAGAGATGTCAGGTGCCAAAATCAGGTGATCACTGGTTATAAAAACTCTTAGCCTGGAAAAGTGTCCAGCCTTTGTGCATCTTGTTGTTAAATGGCCCAGTTGGAGTACATCGTTTGTCATCATACAGAAACAGTCTTTGTTGTTTGAAACAAAGCTTAGACTTTTAGTATTCATCAAGGATGAAACCATCCTATAAACGTAAGAGGATTTTAATTTGAGGCACTTGATGATGTGGCTTTTGCTTTTCAAGCATGTCATGCAATACACCTGAAAACCCTGTATCTGGGGGCGTTTTTCTATTAACGTACAATAACCTTTTAATAAGGAGGGAGATCTCTCTCCTCTGATATATTAACATCTCGCTATATTGGACTGAAAAGACCTATAGAACAGAGACCTCCTGCCAATACCATGAATTATTCAGCTGCTGGGGCGTAATACATGTATTAGATTGTAATTGGTTTTCTTTTGCCAAAAGGAAGCTGTTTGTCATTACCACCTCTGCATTAGCGCAAAGTTTATAGCACTGGAGTGCTTTAAAGAAAACTACATCTGTCTTGAACTGCTTCGCTTCTGCTTTGATCTAATGGTTCTTGAAGCAATGAGAACTGGATAGTCCCATCAACTGCTAGTACCTACAGAAATAATAAATACTGCAGTGCACTCTGAGAAAGAGTACTAAATATCCAAAGTGAAAATAGAATTACTGTGTAGCATCCAGCTGGATTTACACTTCCCATACGAAAACCAAAATTAACAACAGTCAATCAGATTATAATTTTCTGTTGAGAATTTACTGCTGGTCCAAAGTAAACGGATTCGGCTACAAAGCTGGTCACTAATGAGCTCTGAGCACTTACTGAGGATCACAAGAGCAGGAAAGTTGTACTACACGAGAGTGAGAGTAACTGATACTGAGGAATTCTACCGGATAAAGGAGTCCTTTTCCTTAGGCATCATCTAAGCTATGTAGCTTATAGAGCAAGCAGGAAAATTGCCATTTTGTCTTCATTTTTGTGGTGGGGGATATACAGTCATGTATTGAATACTTGCAGGACCTTTGATGATTAGAAAATAGATGCAAAAGCTGTGCAGAACCCTCAATTTTATTTTTCTACTGCACTATTTTAAGGTGTAAAGTGACTTGACTATTGAGACAATTACAGCATGTTGCTTGCTCGTATTCCAGAATGTTCGTTCTCTTCTCACATTTAATATACTGAAATATATGCACAATCACGCTGAGCAGGGTAATTGAAAATTAAACAGGCAGAATTACTCACAACAGCAATATTTTAAATTCAAATAAGCTCCATAACATATGGCATTTATGACCTAGTCTAACAAAACATTTTGTAGTTGCTTAGATGGAGCAGGTGCTTTCTCTCTGTACTGCCGGATCTGCACCTGTATTGTCTGAGGCACGACTCGAGCCTGCTGCTGCCGCAGGACAGGCCTGGCCAAATAGGTTTCGTATCAAAACACTTCATCAATAGCCTTATACCCTTTATAGACTCTCCAATGCATCTTAGATGCTGAAAAATTTTAAACTGTCCTTTTTACAGGAAAGCTGACATCTCCAAAGCAAGTTGTTCTCTGGATTTATAGAGCAGCAATAGACAAGTTCTTATTACATGCATCTACTTCGGCATTAGGTAAAGAGGGAAGAAGGCTGGTACATCTCAAGAAGAAGTGGAGTGACATTGTCAGACCAAATTTCCTTTTTTCTTGCAGGGTACAATACCTTTCGGGCATTTCTGAGCCCAAGAACTGTTATCAGACAGCCTAAGTGGCATCTCCAAATACTGAGCAGACAAAGTACTACCACTGCCTAGCCGATGTCTAATACATGTGCCGAATTTGGGAGCAGTGAGTTCTGTACTGCATGGAGTTTCTGGAGGCGGCTCAGAAGATCAAACCTTTCCAGCTCCTGATGCAGGGACCCAGCCCTGCTCACGCAAACATCTCACCCACAGTTGTCAAGGGAAGGGTGCTGGGACATTCCAGACATTGTCAGTGACAACAAGACTGACTTCTTCAATTTGAGATGGGATGAAAGTTTCTCCTGCACAGTGATTCACAACACGGAGTTACTCTTACTATGGGCTATAACCTCCCTGAATGAGAGACTCAGATAAACAAATTTTAGACAACTCTCCACTTCGTGCCTTTTCCTGCAATATCAGAAGCAGCAATCTCTCTCTCTCTCTATATATATATAGATATAAAAAGTAGGAGCTGACATTAACTGATGTATTTCGTAAGTAATGATTTAATCTTTCCTTGTTTGTATCCTTCAATACATATCTCCTATAAATTTACTCATTCTATTATTCAAACAGGATTCTTGTAACCGGGATGCTATACACATTTTAAAGAAACATCTACTTTCACAAGTATAGCCAAAGATTACTTAAAATATATTAGAGTAGACAGTATATTGTGAAAGGCTTTGGGGTATTAGGGATTGTATCGAGTTATCAAATTATTTATTGTATTGCCCAGTGTTTGGGTACGCTGCTCACTGATCACTAATCTCTCTCTGCATACACAGTAACACAACCAGCATTGCTGGGGCAAGAGCCACGATTCCTGGATTTCATGAGCATGTGGGAATCAAGCTAGAGAGTGTTAATTACTTTCCCCTTTAATGACAGGTAGCACTCCTCTGTCATTTGGTGCTCTCTTTTTCCAATGCTGTTTGATCTATTTGTGGGAAACTCTTTAAGAGTACTGCTCCTTGGCTGGGAAACAATGAGATGTAGAGTAGAAAACTGATGCTCTTCATTACAGTAATTTTCAACCTGTCTGACAGCAATAGGAATTCAATTACAGTCCTCCAGTGGCAATAAGCTCCGTGCACTAGATCTTAATTGTTCAACCATTAGTTTGCAATTTGCATTTGTACTGTAGTGACAGCTGACTGTTTCCATCAGTAGTAGACATTTATATTCATGAAAAAACAAATATATCAGTACATCCAGATCAGCAAGGAAATTTTCTATAACAATAAAACCAGCTTAGTTACTTAAATTATTGCAATAATTTGTGGCTCTTGGGTCTGACATATAGCTTTTCTGTGCTACTACAAACCAGAGACACTACCGTGCATTCTGAGAGGTCGTTACATTTAGTATCCATGTTGTTCACATTTTGATTCCCTCCTCCCTCAAAGAAACCAAGTGAAATATAATAGGAAAAGGTTTCCAGTATACATGGGTATGATCTGAACACTACGCTTTTGAAGTATGCATGTTATGAATGTACACATGTATAAACACAGATAAGTGTATATTTTTGCGGGTGTAAACAAACCCTTTGCCTCTTGTGTGTGTACGGGTGTAGTCCATGTATGCAAGTCAGATAGACACAGGTATGTGTAACATTTCTCCTGCACTTTCTGAGGCAACTGAGGCCAATTTTTTTTTTGAAGATTCACAAGTCTGGGTTTGTAAGCATGATATTCTTCTACAGCAGTAAAGACCCCATGTGTTCCTACAGAAGAAAGGGGAAGCACAACGCAGAGGTGAAGGCAGGTAAAGAGCCACATTGCTGCAGCCTGGTCAGAGGGGACAAGCACCGGGCACATCAGCAGAGCAGAGTCCCTTTCTGCTGGTGCATGGACTTGCAGACCCTTTCTGGTAGACGCAGCACATCTTCCCTCTGGTGTAGTCACACCAACTCTCACAGTAACATCAGCTATGCTATAAAAAGCACTCCTCTTAAAAAGGCCACAACACAAAGTTTTGCTGGCACAGTGATGGTAGTGTGGGGTAGGCAATTCCCTCCAAGAAGCTTGTAGAAGCAGCTCGGTGCGCCAGTTTTGGAGCATCGAAGGGGCCTCGTCAAATCACAGTAGGTGGAGCGCTAGGGATATGCCACCTACTTGGTAACTACCCACCACTGACCACAGCTGTGGTGAGGCGGGTCTTTGCTGGTGGCCAAAACTACTGATGGCTGCAGTCAGGAGCTCCTCCTGTCTCAAGAGACATTTGACAAGGCCTTGACAATGATGTAATAACACAAAAGCTTGTGGCCTTCACCCCCCTCCCAGGTATTTGTTAACACCAATTTACAGTCGTTGCCAAAAAAAAAAGAGGTGAGAAAGCAGGATTGTGTTACCAGGGCATGCAAAGCAGGCGCCAGTCCAGCACAGGTACAAGCTGGCAATATCAAAGAACTACGTGACTGCAATAAGGCAAATTCAAGACTGGGAAAGCAAAATTCAGTAACTGAAGAACATGAGAGAATTAAGCAAAACACCTGCTCTTACATCACCTTGACTTGGCAACTTGCATCAATCTTCACCACTTTTTTTTTTTTTTTAAACATGTTATTAAGAGCTGGGAAAAACAATGACAACTTGATGTTGTGTGCTGCAGGCAGCTGCCTCGTCCTGATGAATTACTGCTGCCTCTCACTCCACAAATCACTTCAAGGCATGGTGAACAGGAGGACCATTTTTGTGGGAGCAAATATCAGAGATTTCTGTCCAGGGCTAAAACCCTTTTTCCTTCCATGCAAATAACACAGCCCGAGATTAGCAGTCTTGGGATGTTATCCAGCACAAGTCTCAGCCTAAAGATGCAACGTGCTTTACCGATCTCTGGGGAATAATTCTGGTGGTGTCTACGTTTACGTGTCCAGGATTGAGCCTGCTCATGACAGGGCAAGCAGGAGAAAGTTTCCACTTCATTATAGTTTTCCCTGTTGTGGACACTGTTTACATTCCTGGTACTTGTGTCAGATATGCTCTCTGGCATCCTAAGTCTAAATAGTAATTGGTTACTAACAGGTTTTATTTTACGGAAAATGTTGTACCTGCAATAGTAGGAAAAAAGCACCAGAAAAATTTTAGGCTACTTTTTTTTTTTTTTAATTTTCACTCTGAGAATACATACAAGCCCCATTATTTTGATTCAGGACAGTCTAAACCAACCTGGTTTAGTTGCCTGAGCTGAATCACACAAACTGAGCCTTAATTGGTACAAGCAGGCGTTGCAGCCGTGCTTTAGAAATGGTAGAGTCCAGATATTTCATGCGCCTGTTTTCCCTCAAAGACTAGACAACCCACAGCACTAGGCCAGCACCGATTGCTAAGGCCCAAACCCTGTTTTGCTTTACAGGGTTATCCCTATTTAAATTTCACTTTTAATTTGTTTACAAGAAGTCAGTTAGATCGGCAAACTGGAGGAGTGAACTGAGGTAGTAGCTGTATTTTCAGGGAAACTTTTCTTACAGAACAGGGGAGGTTCAGCTCATAAATGCTGAATAGATCATAGTCCAGATCCTGTTACTGTAGAAAAATAAGTCAATCACTAGTGCACTGTCCAAAAGGAAAAGAAAAACAAACCTGCCCGTATTTACCTTGGTGCAGCACAAACAAACATGCAGGTAACTGGTTTAGGTTGCAAACTGTACTGGTAATATATTCTTGACAGTGCTAATTGTATTATCAGCCTCCCCATAGTTCTTTCCTTACAGAAGCAGCACAGATGTGACTTTATGACTGGGATAAACAGTCTTCCAGATGAGCAATAAGATACTGCATAAACGTCATACGAGAGCATTGCAAGAGAATTCAAAATGGGAAAGGCGCTGCTGTGATCTACATAATCACTCTGAAAGGGGAAAATCTCTATCAACCCACGGATGCAACATGTCAGATGTTATTGTCAGCTCTCAGCTGCCTGCTCTGAGCCCGATAATAGCAAGGAGTTGTAATGAGCATGCTGGCAGAAATATTACAAGCAATAAGCTCTGAAAATCGATGGAGCATGTACCCTTCAAGCCAGTCTGGTGAAGTAACATCAGGTGTTATTACAGCTTTGTATGCAACATTTATTCAGACCGATTTTGTAAGACAAGTCTTTCAAGCACTTTTCCCACCCCCAAAATATACAATCAGTGTTATTATTGAGCATAAACACAAAGCCTGTTTGGTTTTGCTTTGTGTTCCTTAAAAATCATAACTCTTATCTCCCTCCTGCTGTAAAAAACCCAAACAAACAAAAAGTGTCTAAACTCAGGATTACCATTTAAGACAGAAAACTTGTATCTGTATTTTCTCCTTTGCATAAATATAACTCTGCTTGACTATGCGTCAAACATTTATCCCAGTGAGCTTTGACTGCAGAAGGCACTATCATGATTCATCATGCACGTATGTTTACTAAACTTTATAAATAGTGGAGAATAGGCCATAAATGCTGCTTTATATTTTAAATCACTGTTTTGTCTCACCAAAACCATCTCTAGAGTAGTAGTGCTTAGAAATTCAGATGATGAAAATTGAACAGGCATGTGCTTTCCCTTTATACAGCAAACTTACATTGAGGGACAGCAAATCTCAAGTGATATGGGTACAACACAGGATAAGATGATCCAAACTGCAGAAGCCGAGCTCTGCTATGCAGAGCAGCACTCAAAGGCACGCGATCTGCCGTTCCCAGACTAGTGGGAACAACAAAGGATCAGCTAGACTGTGTCTTACTGAAATGAACTATCATTTTGCAGTCAAATATTTTTTTTAAACATGAATTCTGCTTCAGCTGCTGCATTGCAATGCCGAAGTGAGGCACCGCTTGCCACAGCGGCTGAGGTTCCGCTCCAGGCACGGCCCCTGCCCAGCACACAGGCTGCAGAAGCATCGACAGGCAGCTGCCTGCTTCTTCCAGGCAGCTCGCCAACCCGTCAGGGCCATGCCAGCACAGGAGCAGACAGCACCGTCTCGCCAGAAGATGCTCACATTAAATTCCCCCCCCTTCTAAATATACATATTTACACATCCCCAAACCTTCAGCATGAACTTGAGGAGTTCAGAGGGGGATGTCAGGATTTTTCAGCATCCGGGTAGTGCCATTTTTCCTTTGTTTCTCCCCACCAACATGTGCATTGCAGAGCACTCTACTGTCCACCCCTTTTGTCAGGGTGTTGCTGATGTGCTGGCGAGATACCCAGAGAGAACAGCAGCTGATGGACCCACCACAACGTATGCACTCAGCATACGGCACAACAGTGGCCACCAGCCAAACATGTGCCCCAAGACTGAACTGTCAGAGCACAGTAGAAGTGGTTCAGTTGAATGCCACCAAACAAGAACAGGCTAAGGATCATTGAACATTTAATGTAATCATGTCCTACCCTTCAAAGCTCACTCAAATACCCTCAAGGAAAGGGCCAAATGCAAACGCTCATCAGGAGTTTCCTGTGAATGGTTTGACTAAACCCTTGTGGTTTGGCTGCACCCATTTTACTGAGGTTCTCTGCTCTCCCCTGCTTCAGTCTGGAAGGAAAACCAGGGTGTTTTAGTTAGATTCCTCCACCTGAGAAGGGCAGTGAGGTTTGTCTCCATGAAGGAAGAGAACTCCTTCCTCAGACTGGATCATCTACCAGCCAAGAGGATCTGAGTGAAAGCCTTAAGGTTGGCTTTGGAGCTTGGAACCACACTTGTGCTCCACACCCGCTTGCCTTAGAGCACCTTTCACATGAGGACTGCATGGAGAAGAAAGACTTTCCATGATGGGCACTGGTATTTAAGCAACTGGTGCAAGATGGGGAGAGCTTTACTGATAGTGTTAGGAACACGTTCGCTAGAAGATAGCTGTACACATCCTTTGCAGCAAGGAGATAATATGCTCCTGGTGTTTCACTGAGGACTGCACTCAGAGCATGCATCATGGTCCTTTATAGATTGGACCAGTTAAACTTGATGTTGTAAAGCATTATATTCATGACTCTCCCAGCTCAGATGCTAAACCTTTAACAAAATCAAGAAATCTCAAACTGAATTATTAAAACACCTAGTTTTGGATCAAATGTTGAGATTAGTTTTAAAAGCCTATAAAATCTAGACTTGTATTAATATTCCAGAAAAAGCTGATGTAATTGTAATATAATTTGCAGTAATTTACTTCTAATGATTTAAAATAATACAACAAAAGCCACCCTCTTTTTCCTAGATCTCAGAGCTTTGCTGTCACTGTGTACATTTACATCACTGAGCAACATCCAGAAATTTCTGTCTGACTGGGCGAGATGTTAAAATAAGTAGACAGGCTAGGTAAGCTTGGGATCCCTTAAGAGGAAAAGAGGAAGCTTGAATTGCCTTTGACTGTTGCTTACGTCCATTAAAACATTAACTAAGACCTCAGAAATGCAAAGTTTCGTATTTCTTTGTTTCTTTTTCCAACAGCAAACTTCAGAATAGAGTAAGATGTGTTTCATTGCACAAATTCCCATGCACTGACACAGAAAATACAAATGCTTGGTGCATGCCTAGTCTTTGGTAACTGGGTAACAAAGACACAGGAGATGGGGCAGGGGAGGATTAAAAAAAAAAAAAAAAAATAAAAAATCAACAAATGCTTAATGGATACAAGACTTATGAGGAAGCATGGGGCAAGCTTAATAAGGCCAAGATTGTCTTTTTCTCACCATAGGTTAAAACTGATGACTGCTGTTTGGGTATGAAGACAAAACGCTAACAGAGATGGTTCTCTGTTACACATAGTTCCTTTATATCTACTGCAGCCTCCAGCAGTTTTAATTAGAACTCTTTTGCAGCTTATCTGTTTCTAACTTCATGGGTTATTTCTGCATGCAATGTTTCTTTGTTATTCAAGTGAAGTCACTTGTGTCTTGAAAGAACGTGCTATGGAAAATACAATGGAGACTAATACATACCAAATAAAGGAGGAGGCTTTAATGAACTACTGGATATTACTGGCAAGTAGTCTACCAAACCTCAAATGTCAGACCAGCAAGGAAGTAGCTTTAAGTAGTATAACTAAAATTTTGTCAGCAGCAAATAGAAAACCACTCCTCTTCTCTTACATAAGTTTCCTAGAGAAGGAAAGGAAATACAGTATTTCTGTAAGCGCAGGCACAATCAAAGATCTCCTCAGCACCAAGGGCTGTAATGACTCGGCTTTCCTTCATGGCTGGCTTCCCATTAAATTATCAAGTTAAATTTAATATTCTCAATCCTTTTCTTGCAGGCGGCTCTAGAACCTCGCTCTAGAGTACATAAAAAAGACTGCCTAATGTCCCAAGAGAGACCTGCTTCTCAGTCACAGCACAATTTTAGCCATGAAAGCAAGTCGCTTCTCTGAAGAGAAGTGCTTTCTCAGGAATGGTCCTGAGAAAAGCAAGCCCCACATGAGCAAAGGGCTACTGGATGTCCTCCCCACCATCTCCTGCTCTGATGCAGCAGGATCAACTCGCCTGCAAAAAAACCATGGAGCAGGCTGGTCATTTTAGGAACATATAGCACTCTGCTGCATATCAAATTCCTCCTTGTGGGAACAGATAGTGAAAGAGAGAAAGATCCATACCAGCGCATTCGAGCTGGGCGCTTGCAGGAAGGCATAGCACTGTGATGAAGAGAATATAGAAGAAGGGCAAGAGAGGAGAAGGAACCATAGGTGCAGCGGGGAAACAACTGGCTATTGAGAGAAGAAATCCAGTATAACTCGGTGGGTGTTGCCAAGTTCAGGTTAGGAAGAGGACCACCAAGGGAAGTCTGCCGTGAATAATCCGTTCTCCTATCTCAGACTTACTGCAACTAATATATATTTTGCTGTCTATGAGCTCCTCTGCTTCTATAGTCTTCACAATCCCTTTCTATTCCCAGCACAGCACATATCACGAAGGATCATGTCAGCAGTCATGTCAGGGCAGAATTGGTCTCATTCCCAAGAGCTTTGGTGGTACTTCACCTCATTAGCAGGAGATAGACAAACTGGCAGTAGTTCAGAGAGCAACAAAAATTGAGGCAGATGGAAGGGGGCTGACTTATTAGAGAAGATTAAAAGAGCTAAATCTGTGTAGCTTGGTTCAGTGACAGTGTCAAGGGAGCACAGACACTAACTTAAGATTTTTAGGGCATAAAAACGAAAAGTGGGCTTTAGATTGTAAGAATGTGTGGAACTAGAGCAAGAGAAAGGGAAAAATAAAGACACTCAAGAAATTGTTCTATCAGTTCAGAATTAGTTTGTACAAAACAAGGTTTGCATCTGCTGCAGATATATTTACCAATTATAGCACAGTACACTGATGAATTTGGCCTTCAGAAAAGCTGCAATGGAGAATAATTTTAACACTGCATAAAAGGCATGTTTTTATGTTACTTGTTAAAACAGTCACTGAACATGGAAATATAGATGTCTTTTCCAGGTAAGGAAAACAGTACAGTATCTACGTCATTGGGCATCTTACCCAAAGGAATTTCTGGTTTCCTAACAGACTCAACATTTTACCTCTCAGCTGAGGTCTGGCTTAGTGCCTTCCTGTCTACTTCTCTTTTTTTTTTTTATTTCAGTGGTTTCTGCTGACCATCAAAACAAAACAAAACATAAAAATCGTAACTGGCTCCATTCCAAGCACCTCTTTTACAATTTACAAAGGTTTGGACCAAAGCCGTTTTAACCAAAAGGAGAAGCTTCTGTCACTTAGTGAGTTTGAGAGAGGCTATAAAGCCATTTCGTACAAGCTAATCTAACAATCTGGAGGTGACTGCCAGAGTCACTTACCTGTTGGGTTTTTTCCTGGAGGTCAGGGAATCTCTACTTTTAACATTGGAATCTCAGACAAATGATTCTGAAGTGACTACAAGCCGACAGCCTTTGGAAAATATCTCAAATTCACGGCAAGCCTGCATAATCAAGTATTCATTTTTAGTGCATCTGTTATATTTAAGAACACTACCGTGCTACAAGTTTATTGGTCTTTTCCACTGAAAGGTTGCCTGCTTTGCTTTTCCCTTTATAAACTGAGACCATTTATTGAGCTTTTAGCAGGCTTTTGGCATTAAAATGCTGCAGCATATATCATATATCATAAAACGTGTGATCAAAGGAGACTACCTCCTACTAAAGTTTCTTTTCTTCTAATCTTCCCTCCTCAGGCAAAAACCTGGATGAATAGATAAGTTAGTCCCAAGAGATGGATGAAACTTTGATAACAAAGCTTATGCTACTTACACTGATACTCATTCAGATTTTCTAAAATCCTTTTATACAATGTGATTAAAGAAACACTATATTTTGTGAGCGAAATGTATCTGAACATTGGAAGAAAGTAAAGGGAAGATTATATCCTGTATGGTTTTTTTTGGAAATATAGGAAAAGCATCGATACTAAATCCTGTAATAGTTTACAGGGGAAAAAAGTGTAGAGGTAGAAAAAAGTCTTGTTTCAGACTGTGTACAAAGATAAGCCAGTAAAATACAGCAAAGCAAGTATAGGATAGTAATTTTAATATATTTGAACACGTAGCTAGAAATCAATGAAAGAGTGTTCAGAGAACATCTGAGGTACTCATATAACACATCTACCAATTAATAGGAAGATGAACATTTTAGGTACCTCTGCATCCCTCTAATCTTAAGAGACCTGAAAACTAGTCCAGAAACTGTTATGGTTTATTTTTGAGAAACAGCTAGAAGATTTAATGCTCTTTTAAAGATGGAGGCACAAGGGACAGAATCATTGGACTTAAAATCCCTGCCAGCAGTTTTAATGAATAAAAAAAATACATGCCTTTTTGCTGTTACCATACCAACCTGAGCCAAGGGTGGTATCCTTTTATTCTACACAGACATGCAGAAAACCCCCATCTACTGAAAATAATTAAATTAGATTTTGAGTAACTAGGTGAAAATACCTACAAATTGTCTCACGAGTGGTACAAAGTTTCACTTGAGGAGGAAAGCCATTAAGTTGTCGTTTGTTTTGGGTTGTGGGGTGTTGGTTTGTTTTTTTTTAAAGAAAGAAGTTTATGAAGTTGTCTAAAGAAGCGAAATGGAGAAGGCTAGGAAGATTTTTGGTCAGGTTTTTTTTTCCTGACACTGGAGTACTTGAGAGGCCAGGAATGAGCCTCCCATGTCCTGCACGGTGGCTCCAGACTGCAACCACTACCCAAAGCAAAATAAACAGCTAAACTAGAAGATAAAGTAACTCCTGTGTATCATGGACCACCCAGTTTCACCTTTGACAAAGGAACAGTTCAAAGCACCCACCCTGCCGATTTCAATATTCTCAGGGCTGGCAGGTTTATAACAGCCCATTTATACTACAAGGAGGTGTATTCAAGGGACACATTTCTTTGCAAC
Source organism: Charadrius vociferus (assembly GCF_000708025.1). NCBI lineage: Eukaryota > Metazoa > Chordata > Aves > Charadriiformes > Charadriidae > Charadrius > Charadrius vociferus. The sequence goes on along the minus strand of NW_009646744.1, from coordinate 3,904,859 downwards.
TGAAAAAAAATATCTATAAGTGTATATATATATATATCAAAAAAGGTATTTGTATACATATATAAACATGCATATGCATTTACTGCATTACCTAAGCAGCTCCTTGAACAAAACAGCCTCTGTTTGTCTCTCTGCATACTACACACTCCACCAGTGCACTGTGACCCATTGGGAGAGAGAAGATTTCTGCCAAAATTCTCAACAGCTTTCTGGTTCGGCAGGTTTATTCTTCGAAGTCTCATCTGAATTATTTCTATATCCTCTGCTGCACATCACCAGGCAGGTGGAGACATCTTTTGCTAGTGTGAAAGATTTGGCCTCAGCACAGATCCTGCACAACTGGGCTTTTTACGGTGGCAGACCTGACTCTTGACACACGCTGCAGAAAAGCCAGTTCTAGTCAAGTATTTCAAACCCTGGTCAGGTGATAAAGTAAAATAGCTCTTATGAGGAAAAAAAGGAAGACAAGTGCAGCCCCTGGGGATGCACCCCGAGGGCTGTTAGTCAACTGCCAAATGCTATCAGCTTCAGTCGAACCTGAATCCAGAGGTTTCTTCATCCTGGGGGTACCGTCTTAGGAAAACAAAAAGCAAATTGCTTCTTCCAGGCTCAGATTATGTGGTTGTAAGGAGAGCCTGCCATTGTAAGAGGATTTGCACTAATTACATAAAGTATCATATAAAACAGTGTTCAGAAAATAATAGATTTGAAAGCCGGAAGGTTAATATGCACATCGACTCTGAACCTCTCACTATCCTGAATTTCCATCTAGAAAAACGCCATCAGGATGCGTAGTAAAGACACAAACCACAATTACTTTATGGAAATGATTACTTGGCAATGAAATGCTTTAGAGGCCCCTTCCACACTCGTTTACATGACTAGTGAAGTAAATAGCAAGATCAATAACCACAAAATTCAGTCTTGTTTTTGCAATTAAGAAAACTGAGGCAGAATCCATCCATAATTTGTTCCTAGCAATCACAGTGGTGATTGCAGCCTGCCTGCGTTATGGGCCAAACGGCTCATTCCTATGCAGCAGGTGTAAAGGAACATTTCCTACATATATTCGCTTTAAACTACTGCGGTAGGTACTTTGTAAACACCTTATATTCACACACACAGTTTACAGACCCATGTATTTTTCGGCTCAGTGGACACACAGGAACTACTGAAACGGGAAATATGCTTGGTTTAAGCAAAGAGTATGATTTAGTAGAAATTTGACTTTGCCAGATTCGCATAAGTGCATCCCACTGTGGAAACATGCGCTGTTTTGGTGGCAGAGTTTGGCCTTATGTGATTTTATAGCTCTGTGTAACAGACATCTATGAGAAGAGACTGCATCCCTGCGGGAACATGCAGGGTCAAGAGGAGATGCGATAAAAGCCTGCTCCTTTTACAGCAGGCTGCAAAAAGCCATTTTAGCCACTGCATCAAAGGAAAAAAATTATGTTCCCTTTTCCAGCAGGGGGTCAGGCTGTAAGTACACAGAGAAAGGCTTGACTGCATCAAATCCACCGGTCTCCCCCGCAGTCCCAGAAGGAAAAATGAGGAGAATTAGTTTAAATAACACATGCAAGGGAGTCCCAGATTTTTTGAAACGCATCCAAATACTGAAATAGCAGTGAGGAATCAAAATCTCCAATTTTCAGCAACATAAAACTTACTGAACTACTATAAAATGTTAAAATAATACAGCTTCAGATTGGCTCAGCTTGTGCTCCTACACACCTTGAAAAATATTAGAAATTACCTGCTTTGATAAAGTCAAAGCAAAACATGCAATAAAATCAGAAAAATCCTGTGAAACCTCCTGCTTTCACCAAGACTGTACCTTTTGGAAATAAGAATATTTTCATCAGAAATTTTAAATCAATTTGACAAGTATCACCTATACTCTGTGTATATATATCCTTGGACGACCATGCTGCTTCACTTAAAATGGAGTATTTTCCCCTCCCTTCTCAGTCTCTGCAAAATCAGGGCCACTTATTGAAATATTGATCCTACTGAAAACAAAGACTTTTGCCATCTGATCCTGCTGCAGTCACCCCCCACCCCCCCCCATCCCCTTCAAGGTTTGCTATGATTACACAGAACTGATTTTCCTAATGGGTCCTTCCCACTGGCAAGATTTGCAGAATAACACTTATGTTGTTGCTGGGACCCACTCCCTTAACAACATTAAGGAAAAACGAGGTAACTCGCAGACACGTACATTACTCCACTGAGGCGCAGATGAACACCTATGTAGTTTGGGGAGGCATTGGGGAAGTGTTTTTCCACTTCTTCCCCTTTTTTTTTTACTTTGTTTCCAAGTCATACATGAGCAATTACGTAGTGCCCACAGGAATAAAACCTCCTTGGAGAACATACGTTAACGATTGGGAAAGTGGGGGAGGAAAATGAGTACAACAGGCGCTCGGCTGCTTTTCCCACATGGCTGTTATTGCAGGTTTATTGCTTAAAGTATAAACAAAAGGTACAGTAGAAAACACACTGTATTATGACAAAAGAACCTGCATTCCACCTTTGGTTCTGCATTGACTCATGTTACTCTGAGGCCACATAATCTCAGCCTAAAGGGATCGTCTACTGCCGGACCATGAGGAATTCTTATGCCCAGACTGGATCTAAAGCCCAGGGAAGCACACAAATCAAAGCAGGGTCGGTGTCCTTGAGGAACAGTGAAAAACAAGCATTTTTAGGATTGAGTCCAAAAAGTACTGCCATTTGAATCTTGTTTTGAAACGTGTTCCATGCCAGACAATTTAAACCAAGCAGGAAAGACATCCTGCAACTATAAAACTAACCAAAGAGGCAGAGGAGCAGGACTAACTAGGCAGAGGCTTTACGAAGCTGGCCTTTGTACTTTTGCTAAACGTTTGCAGCTAAAATCCACCAGATGGCTCCGCGAAGAGAATCCCTGCTGGAGAATGCCGATTTCAGACTTGCAGGACATAACATTTATTCCACAGGACGATAAGAAATGAAAGGCACACGCAAAACCATAGCCCTGCTCCACCAGATCCCAAACGTACCTGCTTGTTGTGGTCACTCTGCTGTCACCATGTCACAATACATAGTTTTTCAAATCTGTCCTTGATACCATAAACTCCCACTTTGAAGCTATTTACACAGAACCTCCATCCTTGATAAAGAGTCCATTTCAGGAAGTATATGGATAGGAAAAAAAAACCCTGAAGAATGTGTTTCCTGGCAGAAGTTATCTTGACTAAACAACATATGTAAAGTGATGCTGCACAATTCACCCTTATAGCTTAATAAGGATTAGAGTTTGAACAACTAGCAAGGAAACTTGCATAATTTAGGTGTAGGAACTTTCCCTCGATAACAGAAAAACTTCATCTGAAGAGCAGCATGTCCCACAGGCAAGGAATAAGAAACATTTTTTCTTACAGATACTTAAGAATATGATTTTATAGTGACTATCAGCACTTCTGGAGAGCGTGGTTTTGAATCTCAGAGCCAACAACAAAGCTAACAGCATGAAAGGAAAAGAGAATCTGTCTTATCACAAAGAAAAACACAGGACAGACAGAATGAAGGATAGATGCACAGAAGGGATTAGTTTGTTGATAGCTTTTGAATAACAAGTAACCTGCCTTACTTGGCTGCAAGGAATAAACCAGAATATAAATGCTAAGTGAGAAAAAAAACCAAGATGGCATTTAAGAGTTATGGTACAGCCTGCATGGACTTGCATCCATTGGACCTAGCGGACACTTAAGAAGTCAAATTCTTCATTGATAGGACAGCTGTGGGGAAACCGGTGTGGAAACCACATGGAGCAAGAGACTGCTTTGGGGGTTCCAAAAACAGTACTGAATGCAGAATCAGAAAAACACTCAAAAGAAAAGGAAAAAAAACCAAAACACAACATTGTACCAGTGCACACTTTATAATGCCAGCCTGTCCAACTGGTAAATAGGTGGCAGCTGTGGCCCTTAAGGCTGTTTTGCACAAAACAGGAAAATAAGGCATAAAAATACCCCACACCAGTAGCAGAAAAGAGGCATTTCTCAACCCACGCATCCTATAACCATCCCTACCTATTTTTCTTGTTCTGACAACAAGAGATTTACGCTGTGTTTCTGGAAAATATATACCAACAATTACATTAAAACCTTTTACTTAACTGTAAGAGTCCTGTTATCATCACAAAAGCAAGTTTTGCTCATATATTCTCTTTTCTAGCCACAGACAAGCCCCTGCACTTATAATGAATGAGTGTTTTTGTTCAAAGTGTGCTTTATTGATTAGCCACTTTATTCAAGAGCATCATCAGAAACTCATCTACTTATTAATTTCAGCTTTATAAGTTATCTTAACACTCTCCCCTAGACACTAGTTCTTCCTCAGGCATATCTGTCATTTCTGTCAAGAGTACTTCCAATTAATTGGCAAGAAAACTTAGGAACCACTGACTTTGTGGAAAAATGACATTGGCACGGATTTATGAATTGCAGTAGAGATACATAAAGTAACGAACAGCAAAACAGAGGTAAATTGGTGCTCCTTGCACCAGGCTGTGTCAGCATGGACACCATCTACAAGAAATTAAATGCACCAATAAAGAAAACATTGAAAAGAAATAGTACATTACACGATGCAAAATAAGACTGAAGGACTCATATGCACGTCATCACCGCGAGGGCAGAAGTTCAGAAAGATTATAAGCATTGGGCAACGTCAACTAAGTGAAGAAAAAGCACCAGGGTTTATCTGTTCTGGGAAAAGACACAGTATATTTAGTTTCTTCTGTTTTACATAGCTGTAAAGAGCAGAATGAACAGCTTATTAAACACCTTATTATAAAATGCATGCAGGGCCACACAGATTTGTTCAAATATAATTCCCAGGTGAGCTGCATGCACTGAACACGTAACCAGGTCGGTACTATTACACTCAGCAGTATTTACTGTAGTCCATAAGACTGAAGTCAAGTTTAAGACCTGACCACAAGCCAAAGTTCAATGCTTATCTCAGTATGCCAGCTCCTGTGGACCTTGGGCAGAGCCACATAAGGCTAAAAGATTGGGTAGAGCTCCTGAGCATGCTGGCACGCACATCATCATCTTCCTTCCAGTGCCTAAATGGGCTCCAGGAGAGCTGGGGAGGGACTTTTTACAAGGGCACGTAGTGATAGGACGAGGGGGAATGGCTTCAAACTGGAAGAGGGGAGATTTAGATTATATGGTAGGAAGAAATTTTTCACTCTGAGGGCGGTGAGCCCCCGGCGCAGGTTGCCCCGAGAAGCTGTGGCTGCCCCATCCCTGGAGGTGTTCAAGGCCAGGGTGGACGGGGCTTGGAGCAACCTGGGCTGGTGGGAGGTGGCCCTGCCCGGGGCAGGGGGGGTGGAATGAGATGATCTTCAAGGTCCCTTCCAACCTAAATCATTCTGTGATTCTATGATCTTGATGGGCCAGGGATGGAGCTGGGACCAGTCTCCTGCTCTTCTTTGCGGCTACCAATCCCAATGAATCCTGCAGCAGCAGAGGTCCAGCAAATCCCAGAAAAGCATCAGCAGAAAGGCTCAGAGCGCAGTGGCTTTAAGAGCAACTTGCATTGCACACTTAATTTCAACCTGACTCAGGCTCCTGCAGCTAAACCGTGTTTGAAAACGCCCCTCAGACTCACAGTAATAGATTAAAAACTCCAGAACAGAGATCAGCCCTGCTCCTGCTCCCTCAGCTGTGCTCCATCACTCGCTTGGAAAGGGACAGAGGGCAACTCAGCACAACTTTACAGACAAGGCAACATCCTACTTTCGATACTAATTTTCACCTTAAAACATGAATGCAAGTCACTGCTACTTCATGACTATTGGCCATCGAGGAATTCAGTAAGTTCAATGAATATTTGGCAGATCTCAGATACTATAGCTGTTACACTTCACACACTAAAACATCCAAATACTTAAATACAGCTAAAAACACTTGCGAGAGTCATTGAAAACTGGCTGGGGACTATATTCACTGATTCCTATTGAAGCATTTGCAGATTGACTAAACATCACAAACTATGAGAGATAAAAACAAGTTTTTTTGAGTCTTTAGAGAGAGATCTGTTCAGATTTCTACATGTATGTTTAACCATAAAAAATATTATTTTAATGAAAGTAAATATTTACACTTAAAAATATGCATTTCAGAGGTAAGCTTTGACAAAAGAAAACATTAAGACTTTTTAATGACAGCAACACTGGAAAAAAAATTCGCCTGTGTTCTTAAGATTAACTATGAATAATATACTACTGACCGCTGGAAGAGCTGGAAAGCAGGGAGCAACCAGTGTATCTGCAGAGCTACTGCTGCACATGCACATATGATTTACTGCATGAACTATGACAAAAACCATAAAAGCAAAAAAAAAAAAAAAAAAAAAGGTAGATATTGACTACTCAGGGGAACTTTTAAGTCAGGAAATGCTCTTCTATCTACATCTGTGTATTTTGATTAGAAAGATCTATTGAATTTTTCAATTTTCAAGATCACACTGGGGAGGTCAAGACTTTTTTTTTGGCATACAGATAATTTACATTCGCATTAAATGGACCCGGGATATCACAGATATGAGGCCAAAATTATGGCAAGATAGGAAGGTGGCCCTCTAAAACACTTGATGGATGAAAACACGTAAGGCAGTTGACAGCTGGATAACAATCTTTTTCTTGTGCAGCATCATTGTATCATCACCAGCTGCTTTGTGAAGTAGCTTTTAGAACCGGCTATGCATTGCAAATGCTGTAACACTTCTCAGACTGTTAACCCTCCAATTTACTTACTCAACTGAGCATCCTCAATGAATGCTAGAACATATTGCTTTGAGAATTTAATAAGTTAATCTATAATTATGAATAATTCCCCTACTGAATCCAGAAAGTTAGTAAAAAAGAAAGCAAAAAATGCCTTTTGTAACACTCATTTTACACGAGCCTTATTAACATGGGCAAATCCAGGAATGTTGTTCTATTTAATTTTATCCCTATTTCATGCTGGCTCCAGCAGCTCTCATATGCTCCCTGCACCTGAGAAAAGCAACGTGGGAACACAGGACTGCGAGGCGCCTCCCGGGCCCTGGAGCCCAGGCATCAGCGGGCAACTTGTGCTCATTAACACCCGCATGAACCCGCAGAGCTAAGGACGTTTTGCCTCTATTTTGAAGATTTGACAAATTACAGTATCACATTGCTTACTGTCCTCCCACATTTTAAATCAAGCCTAGTAAGGCTTCTGTTGAAAGGAAGCACTCGCTCAGCCCTTGCTTCCTAGTGGGAGAGGACCCCAGGCCAGCACCTTGAAAGAGGCATGTCTTTCTCTACAACAAGCTCCCTGCAAATATCTTCAGACTAAACTGAGGCTTTATTAGACTACAAATTGGGATAATTCACTTTTTAAGTAGAGGAAACTCAAGAGCATCTAGATCAGAAGAAAAAGAGTTCCCAAAGAAAACTACCCTCCTCACCTTGTCTGCACCAGAACAGCAGGTCAGCCCAGGCTGAATGGGGCTTGGAGCAACCTGGTCTAGTGTGAGGTGTCCGTGTCCATGCCCATAGCAGGTTGGTTGGAACTAGATGATCTTCAAGGTCCTTTTCAACCTAAACCATCCTATACAATCAGGTCTGTGTCTCCAGGCTTGGTGATATGCTGAGCATCCCAGTGAGCACTGGGGCCAGCCCCATCCTGCATCACCTTAAAACAGACTCTTCCCCAGAAGAGCCCTTTTGAAGCAACCCCCCCCCAGCTAGCAACACCCAGGAAAAAATACCCACAAGCCCTCCCCAGGACAGCTGCCTTGCCACAATTGATCACAGGTGTCCTCTCCACAGCTAAAGGACACTTTAGGGGCCTTTTTTTTTTTGGTGCCCCCCCACTCCCACTTAAAGTCTCTGATTCAGAATATCAAAAAGAATATTTCAATATTTTGCTTTCTGCAATATGTATATTCTGTCTTTTGGGTTTGGTTTTTTTTGTTTTTGTTTTTTTTTTTCCTGCGGATGAGCTGGGGTTTTGTAGATTGTTTCTTACTAGATGAGGTTAACAGGAATCCTTAAAAGCTGTGTGTCCGTCTAAGCGTAATGTGCTCAAAGAAGGGTTGAAAAATATCTTGGGAACTGTTACTGAAACAACGTCTTGGCAGTACCTGTGCTGTATATAGCCGTGCTTCTTAGTCTGCTCACGCTGAGGCTTCAAAAGGCTTGTCAAGCAGAAGGACAGAGCAATGTAGTTATCTGGAAAAAGAAATATGCACTTTGAAAGGAAAGAGAAACCCCCAAACCATTGAGCATTGGATAGTTTAGTTCTGCCATTCCTGAGTACTGCAACGTGGTTAAGGAACTCAAGGCCATCCGTGGCACAGCTTCGAGAACTTATTTAGAAACCCACTAATCTGCAGAAGTGCTGGTACTTTGAAGGAAACTTTACGATAACCATTAGAGTATGTAAGTTTATAACGAAAATTACATAACTTAACTTTGAAAACGCCATAGCACTTCATTCACTATAGCAGCGTGCTGCAATATTGGAAATCACTGCTCCTAAATGTAAATGCTGGATGTTATTTCTACAGTTCCTTAAGGCTCATTAAAAAAAAAAAAAAATCTGATGGCAAGCCCCTGTAATTTTGCATTTATTAGAGGCAAAAGCGCCCTGGGGCAGGAAAAGCTATTTGGAGGCTGGCACAGGAGTCAAAGGCATTTTCTAAGCTGCAACAGCCTGTTTAGCCGCTGCAGCTGGCAGGTAATCAAGCCCTGACATGCTTTAAGTAACCAGTGTAGCAGCTTGGTTGGAGACTGCTCATGTGGCTGTAGAAAAGAAAATGATAGCTGAAAATCAGACTGGAAAGTGATATTCTGCTTTATGGACTAATTCAACAAAGCATTTAAAGATATATTTAACTCCCAATACTTAATCTTCTAACTAAGCATGTGCTTAAGTATTTGGTTTTCTAATTTTCTAATAAGGGATTCTATCCCTTATAGTTAAACGTCATCTGTAAAAAGGGGGGTGGGTGATGTGAAGAATTTTGTTACAGGTTTGTTGGTCGTTTTTTTTTTCTGGGGCAAGGGGAAGTTAAGTTTGGGAGAGACTAGGAGGAGGCCGATAAGCTGCAATAAAAGCATATAAATGAATAATTGAATTAAGCTTTCTGTACCTCACGGGAAATCATCAGAAAGGTTTTCTCATTGAGTTTACTGCATGTTTAGAGACTGTAATACTGCCTTCCGTTTCCTTACCTGTTGAAGCAAACCAGGGTGTTCCGTTCTGGGCTTTTTCACATTGTGTCCTTCCAGTATTGCTAATGCAGTAAAGCTCAATGGCACGTGGAGTGCACAAAGCCCAAACCCACTCTGTCTCCGGCTGACTGGCAGGTGCAGGAAACCTGTGGGGTTGGTATTTTCCTGATGTACAATTAGAGCCAGCAGGCTGGAAACAGGTGGTTATGCCATGGGAAAATTACTAGAATAACTTGTAAACAATTTTCATCCAAGCTATGTTTTGCTTCTGTGTGCAGAGGCAAAAGGAAAAACTGGAATACAGCCTGAATCAGGCTTGTTTACTGGGTTTTTCACGGATTTTCTCTGCTGTGGTTGCACCCAGGCTATCGTCCTGTGCAAATCTTAGGAAGTGGGAAAATGCAGTATTTACCTGGAGGCAACTATAAGTACTAAAACCAGTCCTGGTTCTGGGCAGGGTAGCAATCCTTGCTCCTAAATTAGAAACTACTCAAAGCCGAGAGTGCAGTTAGCTTTGATTTTCTCACATTGCCTTTACGATGAACTCAACCAGATTTATGGTTTTAGTAACAAAACTGTCAAATTATTTCCAAGAAAAGTAGAAGGTGGGGAAATATGATTCTAATTTATTCTCTTGACCCAAATTCACCATGACAATACATTTGTCTGACTTCTAATGGAGTATAAAGTAAATTACACTAATGGAAAAGCTTAAATAGTGTTGCCTGACTGATCAAACAGGAGTTACTGCAAGAAAGAAAATGTACAAAATACCCCAACATACAGGAATGTCATCTATCACACACATGACTGTTTGCATTTTGAAAAGCTTTCAACTTGGTCAGCTTCTGATTGCTGCTTCTTTAATTGCCTTAATTGGGCTCTTTCCTCTGGTGTATATTGGTGTCTCTCCGAGCTGCCAAGGAAAGTAAAGCTTGTCATCTTCCTGTGAACAAACGTTTATCTTGTGCTGCCCCAGAGCACATCGGATTTGTCTAGTTTTCATTTTCCTTTTTTTTTTCCCCACTTCTGATGATTAGTCTCCATGTGCTTGATTATTTTATGCTTTCAGTTTCTACATGAGGTACGGTGGATGGTAACATGCCAGTATTTTAGATCTTACCACTACAAATATGGAAGAAAATCCACTGTAATTGAAGCAAAAGGTCCAAAATGCCCTTCAGACAAACACCTTTTATTAATATTATTTTTCTTTTAGTAAAGGCAGGTCTTGTATATAAGAGGAAACTGGCATGGTTGTTGCTACAGTTAAGAAAATTTCAAATTAAATATTAAATACTAGGGTGTTTTATATGTAATCAGCTGAATTTTAGCTATAGAAAAATATATAATTTCCAGGATAAAGAAGATAAATTAATCTCTTCAAAGCCTTCACTACAGCAGAAGGGTCGCCTAACTCTTTGAAAAGAAGTTCTATGAAAACAGTGACAGAATTGACTGCCCAGACCTGTTCCACGGCCTAATCCTGCCGCCTTCAGTCCAACTTCATTTGTCCAGTGGCTGAAAAGGTAAAGAGCAGAGCTGAGACTGTCAGCGGCTGTAATTACACGAGTCACCTTTTCTCTGAAAGCTGAACTGAAAAGAAAGCATCTTTTAAAAGACCAGTTCCTACTGAAATGATACGGAATTCAGCAGGCAGGTGCAGGCCTGCAGTTCCCAGAGAATTAAAACTTCATATATTTTTGCACACTAATTGTAATGGATATCACTGAAATGCAAAGGGCCATGTCTGGAAAATGCAGCTTTGGAGGTTTGAAAGCGTAACGGTGTGCCTGTAAGCCAAAGATGTCTGCCTTCCTCCTTTCCATGCTGTTTATAAAGGTACAGAACCAAAAGGTAAGGTAATGTTTTAATTGCCTAGGATCTTGATTTAATATTAATTTACAGGAGCCATTTCATCATTTCATAGTGGGATGGATAGATGAATGAATAAATAAATGGTCTCTTCTGCTCTGACCTATTATATTTTGCTGAAGTCTGCCAGAGGCTTTCAATCCCTAGAAACTCTTTTCTGGGACATCTCCAAATCTATAAGCATGTGGACACACTAATTAATGTAAAAGCTTTACTTGCAAAAGCAGAGATACTAAAAATCTGTACCAATATTCCTTTTTTTAGATCCTTCAACATTATGCAGTTATAGAGATATTTGGTTCCATTTCAAGCAGCAGAAGCAAAGCTAAAAGGCAATTTTCAACAAAATAACTTTTACTAAGTAGGGTTTATTTCTTAGTTGCATTTTATCAAAATTCTGCAATAATCTCTTGTATTGGGTCTGCCTGAGATGGACGTTGTGCATGTAACCATGTTTAGGTATTTCAAAATCCTCATGTTAAAAACTTCAGCTCTAATTATTATTAAGAATAAATATGTAGAAAGGCTCAGTCAAACAAGTAATGTCATTTCTCCACAGCATTAAAAATGAACCCATAGGACTGGAAAGATCTCAGTCAGTTGAAAATTAATGCCTGATTTCATTCTTTTTCTACCTAAAATTAACCAAGTGCTTTTTTCCTCTCCATATTTTGCTACCTTTTTCTATTATATAACATGTTTTTTTCCCGGATAAAAATCGTCCTCTTCTGGTCCGCACAAATTCCAAGGTAGGCTTGTGCTTTACATGGGGAGCTGTTGATCCTCATGAGACAGACTGTATTGCTGCGCAGTGTACGGCCATGCGTTGGGAGTTAAGAAAGTTGCCGTCTCCTTGGAGCACAGAGCCTGAAGAAGAGTTGAAGATGTGGTGGTTTCAAGAAGTGTGGCGGGGGGATGTCTCACTGTCACAGCAAGCCCTGGAGGTCTGTGAAGGTCCTGAGCCCACCAGTCCCCTTCTGCCCTCCATCCACCCCACCTCAGACTCACCCGCGGCTTCTTGTGTTGACTCCTCTTCTCACCCTGATCCATAGCTAGTGATGGTTCCTGGCAAACCTGAGCCACCAAAGGATCCCATGACTGAAACCAAATTCCAGCATTCGGTTACAGACAGAACTGGGCAGCCGGGGACCTGGACCTTCCACCCATCCCTTGCATCTACAGCAAATTTCTCAGCAGCCCAGGCCCTTGACTTGGTGTCACATCTTGCAGGAAAGATATATTCGAAGTAGTCATTTCTTTTTCTCCCCTCTCAAAAGCAAATATACTTTCTCAGAAATAGAACATTCTCCTCCATAGACCTTTTTTTTTCTTTTTTTATGACTTCAAGACCAGTCTTTGCAGTTTTCTTCAGTTTCATCAACATGGCTTAATCAGCTGCACTGGATTTGTTTCCCAATGTCGAGCTATTTCTCATTTTTCAGAGGCTGTTAAAACATTATTTTTATATAAATATTTATTTTATTTAATGGTGGTTTGGGAAAGAAATGGATGCTTGGCGAATATTTCCACTATTTTTTCCTTCCCGCTTTTGTCTGGTGCTTACCCAACCAGGACTTTCTCAAAGCAGAGCCCTGGGAGTCAGTCCCTGTGATGAATCACCCCATCTTACAATGCTCAAAAGTCCTTCTATACCATTAAATCAGGCTGATGATCCAGATTTTCTGATATATGGTTCTGTGCTTCAGCTGAAAATAGATGAAGTCAATAAAGTTATCCCAGTCCTACAGCATAAGCGAAGGTGACGTGTGCTGGAGTTGAAAGCAAGGTGCTTGACTATGTGCTTTTCCAGTGTTTGGGGTATAACAAGTTTTCTTCTATTGTACTCATTATACAGAGGGGAAATAAAAGTATAAAGAACACACCTGAGGAATTAGGAATTACAGGAACACCAAATATCCGTGTTGACTATTAGAGACAAGAGGACACTTGAGGGGGATGGAGATGAAATTGCTCACACTTGTGGCTCTGCAGTACAAATTTGGAGGGTTTCTAATTTTTATCTTACAACCTGCATGAGTGTGCGTGATACCAGACTACCTCGACAGGCTGCCTTCAGCATGGCAGTGCTTGTAGCCACTTTGGTGTCTGGGTTTATTCTTCTTGTGCCTCAAATTGCAGAAGAGTAGTAAACTGCCTTGTTTGGGGTCAGTCACACTGGCAGTGAGACAAATGGAATTACTGCTGAGTAAAAAAAATACTTCCGTTGGAAGGATAAAATAAAATATGTATTTTTTAATAGAGCAGAGACTTCTGAAGTTCACATAAAAATAATCACTGAGCAGCGGCAGACCAGGCAGCATATTGTGCAGAAATAAGAAATCAGTTGATTTCCAATTTTAAGTCTTTCATTAAAATAACCTATATAGCAGTATAAAAGAGGAATGTGCATTTTGCTCTAAGTAATTTCTTTTTTATTCTATCTACAGTTCCCGTAATTTCAAAGACGAGTGTGTGTTTACTTGACCACCGTGCATCTGCTTGTGTGTAAGAAGGGTTGGAGCTTTGGACTGTTCTGCGTGTAGATTTGAAGACACGCTGTGAAGAGTGGTTGTGAGATCTTCAGAAATTGAGTGATTATATGAGGTAAAATATTAATATTGTTCTAACTTTATTTTCTCTGCTTTCCTAGATGATAACTTAAAATGACAGGTTTACACCTGTGAAAGAACACAGAGCTGTAGTGAGCACACCGGCACTTTTATGCTCCTGGAAAGGTCGTAAGCTATTTGCAAGGAGACAGCAAGGTTTTCTCATGGGGCCTGGTGAGGACGAGGGAGATGATGTCTGCAGCACTCAGAGGAGAGAGAGCAATTAGTCATACAAAACAGAGTGGCCCAAATAGCCCATCAGTCTGTGGTGGAAGTTGCTCCTCAAAAGCAGAAGACACTGCTGGGATACCTGGTGACTTTTACTGTTTCTCAGGCCATGCAAGACCACGTTGCAGGGAAATATTGCCTCTACTCTTTTCTGTTTGCATTAAATTAAATAAAATTAGACCTAACAACTTATTCTATATTCATTCTAAAATTCATCTCTGAGCTGGTCAGCTTTACTATGTCTTTTATGATACAGCTTTAAATGTCATCATGCAAAACACACCGCTGCTGGAGCTGCTGAGAGGATTGTTTTCAAGAGTTCAGACAGACGGGCAGGTGAAGGAATTAGCTGTTAAGACAAGTCCTGAAGAGGAATGTACTAATTAAAAATCTGAGGAATTACTTCAGCTGAAGTGGTTTTCTTTCCAGAGAAACAAGTATTCTCTTAAGAAAACTGATGATGAGCTGTGAAATGAAATACAGCTCATCTTGTTTTGCGATGTTTTTATTTCTAATATGGTCCCCTTCCAAGCAATTTTCAGAAGCTTTTACATTTTATGGAACAAAGATATAGTTTTGATATGGGCAGAAGGAGAAGCAATGGTAAAAAGACTAGGATAGAGTTACTTTATGATTTTGATATATACATGAAATGCAAACAATAAATACCCCACAGTTCTGAGAGGCTGTGTTCTTCAAGAGGACATGCCATCCTATAAATCTGTATAGTCCTCTCTCACAGACAGGAATTTGTGCTCATAGTATGTGACTAAAATAAATGACACCAAGTGTTTCTGGCTTTTTCCTATTTAAACAACTGAATTTCATCAAACTCCACCTTACACACATGGGGAAATGAATAGCAAAAAAAGTGCAGAGGAGGAAAGGAGTGATCTGAAGTAGACAGAAACATCAGGAGCAGGTTCCCTTCATACCCACTGTGCAAACACTCGAGGCGGGAGGGACCCGCTGGAGCTGCACCCACTCCCGCTCCCTTCAACATTGGGCTGAACAGCATTAGAAATGGAGTTTCTGTGGACTTCCATATCACCCCTTGGGGCTGAAGATCCAGCAAAACTGCCTTGTGCGCGTATTTAAGCTGCAAACCAGAAAAAAAAAAAAAGAAGGAAAAAAAAAAAAAAAGGAGGGAAGAAAGGAAAAATAAGTGCTGAGACTGCTTTGCTTGTGGGCAGTGTCTGGTGGTTATGGAGAACTGGTGTGCGGAACAGAACTGCCCAGGGATGATCCGTAGCTGAATCCCTGCCTGTGGGAGAGGGCTCGTACTGCAGCTCATGGGCTGAAGTGGCACATACACCTACTGGGGAATGACTACAACAGGACTAATGTTATGGGTAAAGACCTATAACGGGTGGGTCTTTACAGGTGGTAGATGACATTTCTTCCCTCACCAGTTCCCACTGTGGTCCCGTGGTAAATACTATGGGATGACATGGACCTTCCTTAGGCTATCCTAAAGTGGACAACTTTCTGAATGGTTTACTACATCCAACAGAGAGAACTTGGCCCCCAAATACCTATAACAGAGCATCTTCCAAAAATCATATTAATGATGTTTTGAGTTTCAGGAGAGAAAGTCCTTATCTGGGGCAGAAAAAGTCTCACAGGAAGATGGTGCTGAATGTGAGCGATTTTTTCTGGAAGAACTTCCTGCGCTGCACAAAAAGACAAACAGCAGCAAAGGAGAAAGAGTGAAGATATTCTTTTCTCTCATCATATTTCGGCTGCTTGTAAGGGACAGTCACTGCATATGGCCTCTTTGATCATCCACCTTGGTAGTTTCAAACCGGTAGGGTCAAAAAAAATCTGATGCAGAATGATTTCATGCTGAGAAATTAATCAAGGCTTTGTCTTAACTGCAGCTGCTAAACCTTGGTGAGGTTTAACAGACTTTTTTTTTTTATATGACACAACTGTAGATGAAATAATATGCTTTCTTCTTGCACATGGATAATAGCAGGAAAAATACAGCGTCTGACATACTTTTGCAGGAGCCTCAGACCAGTTGATTGACAGGACTGGAAACAGAAATTATATACTGCAAATTAGTTTTTTGCCTGGCTTTACATATCACTAAGGCAGTTATTCACTGAATTAAAAAAAAAAAAAAAGTCATATTTTATGGGTATTGAGACAAAGAAGAAACTGAAAATAAAAATCTCTGAGAAGACAAATAACCTTGAATGTAGATTGGTAAACTCCATTACACTTTTTTTCCAGCTGAGCCCTGTATATCTTCCTTAGAGTAACAATTGATATATAAGCCAACACAACAACAATAAAAAGTAGCTACAATAATTCTCTATTGTGCCTTAAATGAGGAAGTGTGGGGGTTTGAGAAAAACACAATAAAACAGGATTGCAATTATACTCACTTCATATGACTAAGTGAAGTAACAAGAAAAAATTACTGCTAACAAGAGATACGGATAGAGAAGGGACTAAAAAAATCAAGCTTAGTTAGTGGATGAGCATGTGATTGGGAATAAGAACTGAAGGTCTCATACTGGTTCTGAGTTTCTGTTTGACATGGAAGGGATTCATAGGGGATTCTGCTGTTTCACAGCAAAGTTGTTATTTTCAAAAGTATAAAGAGAAAATTGTTAAAAACAAGATACTGCATAGCACTATTTCAGATTAATTTATAGCCTCTTTAGAGGATGAAAATACTACTTGGTAAGTAAGGTCAGTGACGAGCAATATGAAACGCTCTGGTTGGCCGTGGGTGTGCACATATGCAGTAACTTTCCAGTGTTCAAAGAAAAAGATACAAAAGTTATTTCTGCCACTTCTGGAAAATACTGGTGGGGAAATAAATACCAGTAGGAAAAATTAAAAAAAAAAAAAATCATTTTTATTATGTATTCATTTATTTGTTGGTTTGTTTTGCTGAAGGGCCACCATACAACTTTATATAGGCAAAAGGTTGCCTTGAGTGTGGATGACTATGCATGTTTTGTTTCTTTTCTTGCTCTGTGTGTTAGAATGACTCCCAAATTTTGCTTTCAACTTTAATATATGCATGGTGAAATTGTGGTGCTATTTTTTGCTTTTCTAAGGTTTTTCCTTTGGTTTGCTGAGAATTTTAGAAGCTATTAGTGAATGGCTAACACATGTCTGTGACAAGTGTTTGTCACCAGAGGTGAACTACTGCGTGCTTTGGTTCTTAAACAGGAAAAGAAGTGTCCAGTGATGCGAACATGTCTGTCTTAAAGGTTATTTTGAATGTTGCAAATGTCTTGCATTTAATTTGTCAGGAATGGTTAAATTAATAGAAAAGATTACTGCTGGTAAGCTGCAAATATATGCTCTCCGGCTACAGATGTTGGAGTTCCTGTATGGTCTGTCTGAGATTTAGGGTAATTCAGCCTGGGACTTTTTGGAAAGCATTGTTACACACTGGCACCAATAGTGGGGAAATCCTGGCGGATGCTCTATTTGACAGATCTGTGTTCTGAGAACCGTGATTTAGGGTTTGAATGGCAAGTTTAAGTGACTGAACGAGACTCAGACTATGGCTCTAGTGATACAGATACGCTGTGTGTTCATCAATTCCGCTTAGGATAAAGATTGCCCCTTTAATTATATACTACCATTTTGTCGGTGAGGTGCTACCCTGGTCATCTCTGTTCTTCACCTGCATTAGAGAATTAATCAGAATCCTTTCGTGCTCATGAATTAAGTTTATGTGAACCTCTTGTTCACTTCTCTCTGCCTTTCATTCATGTTCTTTCTCCTTTTATACTGTTCTGCTTGGCCAGCTAGTTCTTATGCTCTCTGGACCTTCTGGGCACACTTCTCTCTTTATCTCCCTCCTTTCCCCCACTCCCAACAGTCCTTATTCATTGTGTGGTGCTGACTGTACTTCATTAATAAATATTCCACACAATGTCCTCCTTTCTAGCCTCTTCCCACATTGTAAAATTACCATTAATCAGTCTGTCTCTGATACTCATTATTCATAAACAAATGCACACCACAGAGCTGAAAACAGACTACCTATATTACTCAAGATCATCCTAGATCTTCAATAAAAGAGAGAGAACAGTGCAACACGTTCAGGGCTTCGACAAACAAGGGAACGAGAGGAAAAATGGATCATCATATGCACTGGGAATTTTCCATTCAGATGCCTCATCCCAATGTTGGCAGTCAAGAACATGCAATGGTCAGAGGACAAGAGAAAAAAGACACCCCATTTCTTTCTTTTGAAATGATCTCATGTTTCTATATTTAGGAACACTCAGTTTTGGTTTTTACTTTCCATGCCTTCAGCTGTCTTGAAGCACAGTGAAGATAAAAACTGTCACATTATTGTGCAGAATATGAAATAGTAGGAGTGGAAAGCAGAGGAAAAACAGACACAACTATTGTACCCACAGAAAATTAAAAGGAAATGAAGGCTGGTTGTAGGCTTGGCACCAGCAGCTTATTTTCTCCATTTTGCATTTGTTTTCTCAACCTCACTTTACTACATCTTTACTCATGTAAATTAGTATATGATTTATATAGACAGACTTTATATATCTCATTGTATAAAAGTTATGCTCCAGAATCGTTAATACTTGGGTTCTGTGGAACTTGGGTTCTATACAAGTAGCTGGAAAATAATTATTCACTCAGAAATAGACTTTCACAACCAAAAAGGGATAATTCATTATGGGTAGCTTCAAGGTAAAGGCTTTCAGCATCAATTTTTGGTATATGAATTTAGTCCATTTCCTTTTAACAAAGGTGCTACCCATGAATTTAGCATTGCTTCCCTTCAAGGACCTAGCAAAAGACCCCTAGCTTTTGGGGCAAACTCTTGTATTTTAAGGTTTTAAGTAGACGTGTGTTTAACCATAAAACCTATTCTTGGTAAACAATCTCAAAATGCAAAGCTGAATCACCTGCCTCTGGAAGGTGCGTAGTGATTGGTAGCCTTGGTGAACCAAGCCTTGATGAGCTTCGATCTTCCATGCTCTTCAGCTGGTGGAGATGAGGTCAATAGCGTGCCTAGTCCCTGTTCCTTGCAGTCTGCTTCTCTTCAGAGCTGCTAAGTGAGGAGCTGCTGGGAGATCATGCTTTCTGAGGTAATGACCTGACCTACAAATCTCTGCTTTTATGAGTTATAGAAGGATTTGGCTTATTTCTGAAGGGTGATAAGAGTATTGACTATTGAGAAGTGATATGTAGAATTTCAAGAACAGTGTTGGTGTGATGTTTATCATTAAATGTGAATGAAGACTGAGCTCCAGTAACTGAATTAATTTGTCCATTTCAAATGCATTTGTTTTACTTAGAAGAGGTGGGATATGTAAGGATTCTTATTTTACTAAAATGATGGATGAAAAGAGGAAAATCTTATGGTAGATTAATCTGAAGTTGTAATCTTTGCATATGTGCAGATGTTAATTGAATAACTGGAGAAAAATTATGTTTAACACAGTGAGTTGCATGATCTTTTTAGTGGGGGAAAAAGTGTTTGCTAATGATACTGCTGAATAATCAATGCTGAAAATCGAAAAAACCTCATAACCACATTAATCCACTTTATTACCTCTCTGTCTTTGCTGAGTTATTGTAAAACAGTTCATTAAGCATCCTGTTGGACTGAAGTAATAATAAATAAAGGCAAAATAGTGCTAGAAGACTCCAAAGGACTTAATACTATATAATTTTTAGTCTTTGTTTATAAACTGTGACTTCACATGAAGCAACATACTTTATAAAACTCTGACTTTTGCAGTGTCCTTATACTCATCTTGTAAACAATGGGTATTGTTTTTCATTCATTAGTTATGAACTCTGTGTGTCATTGTTCTGCTAGACAACCCGATGATTACATTAAATTGTGATGGTTATTAGTTAATTATTATGCCTCATAAATTCTTAACATCTTTGAATAAGGAAATATCTATTGCCATCCTTGGAGCAATTTGCTCTGAAAAACTCAATGAATTTTCACAAATTATATTTGCAGTGAGCCACTTCTCGTAAAACAATCAGATGTTTTCATCTCCATTTCCTTGTTCCTGGTCAATTTTCATTTGGATTTTCACCATCTAAATCTGCACTACTGTTGCTAGATTGCCCTCTTGCAGAAAAACTTCTTCAATGATTACAATGACGTCTCAGGGTCTGATGTAACCTTCATCCTTTTTTGCAGGAACATAGTTTTTAAAAAGCTTGAGAAAACAAAAGCTTTTTTTTTTTTTCCTGGAAGTATGGTATTTGGCTTTGGGATATTTGGCTCAATTGTTCTCTGTGTTAAAAAATGTACAGTGCAATTGTACAGGTTGTCTTGATGGGCAAAGTTATGGATCCTTTATTGTTCATGACATGTTCTCCACACTTTCTGTTGAAATGAACTATTGCAATATCTCTCTCTTACTTCCAATATCTCTCTCTTACTTCCAATAATCCCTCCTCTCCAAAAGAAACTTGTTAGAATATTGAGAATATAGAATATTTACTCTTTGCAAAAATAACTGTTAGAGTTCCTTCTGTATCTCAAAATAGAAAGCAAAATTTAAGTTTTCAATACTAGATTTAATCAATGTTACAAGTCTCAATTTTTTTTATAATAGCTTATTTCTAAGAACATGGCTCGGTAGCAAGTCACAGAACTTCTGTCCCTGGCAATTACATACTCATTTCTTACCTCGCTTGAACCAGAGTGTGGCTTTCAAAGTCAAAAAGGTGTACGAGAAACACCTTTGATCTGCAGGGACAATGAAAGGGAAACTCAATTAGGCAGATCTCAGAGAGGATTTTCTGGGGATTTTTTTTGGTCCAGGAAATGACTGCAGCCAAACTCTGTAGTTTCATATAGCATTAATTCTATCTTTAACTAAAATCAAGAAAGCTTGAACCAGAGTGTGGCTTTCAAAGTCAAAAAGGTGTACGAGAAACACCTTTGATCTGCAGGGACAATGAAAGGGAAACTCAATTAGGCAGATCTCAGAGAGGATTTTCTGGGGATTTTTTTTGGTCCAGGAAATGACTGCAGCCAAACTCTGTAGTTTCATATAGCATTAATTCTATCTTTAACTAAAATCAAGAAATATGTAGTTAGTTCATTCAGTTTAGGACTTAATAATTGGGGGGGGG
>NW_009646744.1:3867724-3883688 GCF_000708025.1 Charadrius vociferus | reverse complement strand
GGGGGGGAGGGGGGGGAAGACAGAAAAAGAGAAAATAGGAATATTACTCTGTACGAAGCTGGGGAATTAACTAAATTTCATGCTGAAAATATGTTTTTCTCAATATTTCTTGCACACAGACTACTAAGCATTGAATACTCTGTATGTATATTTTGTAATTGAAAAAAAGCAAGTAGGCTCAGGCAAAATGTTGGACTGTTCTCTTGAAATATCTTCCAAGCTGTCTTTGGTTCTGCACTGATCCCCTTAATGCGTCCCATAGAGTGCATTGCTCGGGAACTGAGCGCCACAGCTGTCCGGGTGCGCTGGCGGAGCAGTAACGAACGCTCTCCTTGTGCCATTCCAGAGCTAACCTGCTTCGTGCGGAGAGCCGACAACGAGTTCTGAAGTAGATTGAAATGTCAAAGTACTCGGAGCCCTGCGGAGCTCCCGCAGAAGGGACTTTTGCAGCAGAGGATTGTTTTGACAAAGGAGTCCTGCTGTGTGGAATTTGCAGCTATACCTTGTGATGAGTAACCACATATTAGAGTCAACAAAATTCATCACACTGCTCAGATCGTGAGACATTAGCAGGGAATACTGCTCTAAAGCCAAATTGTTCTTCCTAACTACAAGTGTGCTCTTAAAATCAATATATTTATATGAAAGGAATGGCCTGTTTTATGAGCTTTGAAGTCCATTCAGGGAAGAGGACCACGTTTCTGAACTCAAAATAAGAAATTCAAACGCAGACTGAAGTAGCACGTACAGCAGAAGCCAGGGGCACTGTATGCAGCAGAAAGAAAAACAAACTGAGCTGAGGTCTCTCTGGGATCTGTGGTGCAGCTAATAAAACTAAAGATCTGGTAATATACCGTGTCTGATTTCTAAAGAATTAACTAAAACAGTTGATACCCTGAATTTGCGGCAGTGACCCTGAATAGTGCAACCAATGGGGGGTTTGATCTTCTAGCTGAATCTATGCTTTGCAGTGAATTTAAAAGGTGTGTTTTCTTAGTTTCTTTTGAAATGAAAAATGGAAGCAATCTTGACATTGATCAAATAAGAAATACAAACATGCATATGTATTTTCTTGCGTGATGGTTGATTGAGATTGGGAGCCAGGAAATAGTTTGTTATATCTTCGCTGAGAAGTTGGAATCACACTTAGCATTCATCTTCTCTTTGATTTACAGAAAATGATGAACTCGGTACTTCATGGAGAGAAGGGTAGGGATGCATTCAGTTTATTATTTGTTTGGAGCTTGTTTTCCCCCTGTTTATTGAGGCACTAGCTATAGCAGGCAATTCTGCTTCTACCAAGAACATGTAGAAAAATCTGTATTTGAAGCTGTGTGATTTCTGCTCAGAAAGAAGACATCTTCCCTGAGGAAATGAAGCAGTCTTGGGGTTCAGAAAAGTAGGGCACATATCATATTGAGACACCAGGTGTTTTAGTGATTTGAGGAGGAGCTGCAGGCTACATGTTCCTGCCAGCTCTCTGCGTGCCCCTGAGCCACGCGGTAGGGTGAGCAGTGATCTAAAGCTGTTGGTAGTTACTCTCCAGCAGTGGCCTGCTGGTGTTTCTGATGGACCTTGGTTATCAGCAGGTGCTGCTGAAAAGTGGGCTGTATATGTCTAACCATGCTATGAAGTGATGAGAGTGTCCATGTCAGGTGTGTGTGCCGGTCCCTGATGTCTCATGGCTTTTGCTCGGCTGAGCTGTGAAAGAGGGGAAGGGTGATATGAGGTGTTGAGGCTCTCCAGAGACGCTCACTGTCCGCACCGTGCAGTAGGGCTAAATCAGAAGCTCTGATCTTTCACGGACAGATTCAGCTGTGTGGAAACAGGTGCTGAACAGCATCTTGAAATTTTCCATTTTAGCAGAAGAGCAGCTGCAGTGAATCAGTTGGGTCAGAGCCCAAGTGCTTCTGCTGAGCCAACAGTCGTGGCAGCCGGTGGAAGGGACATTGGTACGATCTCCCCCAAATGCATTACTGCTCTTTGGGGATATTTCTAGCAGCCTTGCACCTAGATTGCAACCAGCCTTTGCAATCATTGCAAACAGCCTTTAAGATGATTAAATGCCCGAGGAAGTGGTAGGGAAGGCTTGGTCAGGAGGTGTAAGTGCAGTGGGGCGTGTGTGCAGCAGGAGAGGGTATGAAAGGAGCACATTTCCATATTTGCCTGCAGCTGACAAAGACACAGCTGGGGCCCTAAATTGCTTAGAGTAAAACGTGTGCATGGCTTCACAATACCCAAAGTTAGGGTGAACTTTAAGTTTTCTGTGAACACATCTCTCTCAGGTCAGGTTATGGGATTCTCCAACATTATTCCAACTCCAGGAAAATTCATTACTTACCTGACTGCTCACGCTGCAAGCTATCACCATAACAAATTTCTCTCAGCTTCGCACCTCAGCTACAAGTGTTCTGGAGGAATGAACTACTATTATTTTGCGGTTTCAATTTGGCACTCAAGGAGGACTTGATAACAAGCTAATATCCAACTTGCTGAAGGAAAGGTTCTGTCACGGGAATGAAAATGATGCAAAGCCTGACTGTAGATTTTCAGCTTTGCTCTCGCTTGTATATGGGTGAAAAAGTCTATACCACTGCAAATTATATTGGCATCTTGTCAGGAACTTAGAGCCTGTACCTACCTTGGATAAAATGGGGAAAACGGCAATTGCTCTTCTCTCACATACAGAAACATATCCTGTCCAGAGTAGAGATCCCAGCGCACAGTTTCCCCATCTGCAAACCCCATCAAAATTCGTTTCACCCAAATGAAGGCTTTTGTGTGGCAGGAGAGCTGGGTTTTAGTAAAGTTTGAAAACTTGAATCAAAAATCATGGGCTGACTGTGTATTCCTGTATATCTCTTTCTTTTTATTGTCTTTGCTCTGACTGCCTTTAAATGCTTCTAATAAACCTTAGAAAATATTTGCCCACCCTTGCCTTCCCCAAATCACATCTTGTTGCAGGCAAACTTCTCCAGTGTTTGGATGCTTGGCTATGAGATATGCCCTAGTTTGGATGCTGTTCTGAAGTCATCAAAACATCCTGGATCAGCCAACTTTTGCTTGAGAACTCTTGAAAACAGGCTGTCTCATGAGCTTTCTGAAATTTCTGGCTTCCAGTCAGACTGGAAATGCCATGGAAACAACACTTGTGGCAGTCCAGCTCCTGGCTGCTACCAGAACTCAGCATTTGGGAGGCAAGGAAAAAGGGCAAATTAATTGAAAACAAACTGTTCAAAGCTCAGCAAAGATTCAAGTATGGTTTTAGATAAATTCCAGTAGTTCTACATTTAGTCAGACCTGATTAGCCTGCGTCTTTTTCATTTAGGAAGTGGTGCCCACCTGGAGTTATTCTACTTCAGACCCGGATTTTCAAAAGCATTCAGTGCTGGCCTAGATCTGTTTTCTTTAAAGCTAGCGGGTAGAGTTCGGATTTCAGTGGGAGTTGAATATTTTGAAAATCATGCTCTGACTACATTTTTGATCAAAGGCGTTTCCACGTAGTGCTCCTACAGCAGTGTGCACAGATGATAATCAAGTTTCACTGCACTGCCTGTGAGATGGGTACGTTAGTGGGGTGTGCTGTTCAGAAATCAAGCAGTTATGAGTACTTAAACCTGTTAAGGATTTTGCCTCCTATTGGCAGTAAAGAGGAAATCAAGATATTGAGAATTCGTGCACTTGACAGTCAAAGCTCTTGAGAATCTGCAACTTGAGCTGAAATTCATCAAGCTGCAAGTTTCTTTCCCAGAACTTGAGAAAGAAATCAGGACACAAATAAATCTAGATTGGGGAAGTTTGAAAGGATCTGAGTTTTCAGTGAAAGGCAAAATGATGAGCAGTCTATTTGATAAATACTGTGGGATTCATTAAATCAATATGAAAGTTGTTCATTTCTCCACTAGATCTTTCTCCTTCCCACACACCTTGCACTGCTGTTGGTAGCACGGAACTGGCAGAACCTTTAAGTGGATCAGTGTATTTTGCACCTAGTTGAGAAATTTTTAATCTTTTCTGGCATGAGGAAGGTGGGATTTAAACAGGAACACTGTCCTTTAACAAACAATCAAACAAAAAATACAACACACCCCCCCCAAAAAAAAAAACCCAAACAAACAAACCAAAAACCCAGAGAATACTTTGGCACTTAATTAGAAGCAGGGCAGTGCTCAGTGCAGGATCTCCTGGGTACCTTGGCACCAGCAGAGGTAGAAGGAGGTCCTGTATCTCCCCTGACTTCAGTGGGATTGCTCAGATTTGCAACAGCTGTGGACCTGTTAGACCAAAGGTGCCTTTTTCTTCCACTGAGAATGAAAATATTACGCATTTGGGTACTGTGACCTACTAGAAAGTGCTTTATGACTGGAGGATACCTTTGTGGGGTTACTGGGAAGCTGGCGCTCATGTAAAGCAAAGGCTGTAGTATGAGTGATTCCAGTGGTGTTTGGGAATGAGCTGGATGCTGTAAATGAGAACCCTGAGTGGGTTTGGGAGAAGCTGCACACACAGTTATTGCAGCTCCACCGGCCCAGGATAACTTGTTTGACTGAGGGACCCTCCGAGTAGGAATCCTGGGTGAGCGGTGTCGCTGTGCAGCTCCGTACCGGTTGCTTTGCTGAGACCTTTAGCCAACCACACGGGACATCGTGATCCAAGTGGTGATTCTCCCTTTATACTGATTTAGCATGATGTTTACTATTCTAACCTGAACATGTAACATGGAAGTAAACCCAAGAAGTGGAAGCAAAAAATGTTTATAATATTAAACACTATCTGACTTACCTAAAGCATTGAAGTTTTCTGAATCGTAGATAAAATTGGTGCTGAACACCCTTTGCCTTATGAGTTTTCCACCCTGTCTCTCCAAGGATAGATTTGTATAATGTTTGCTTGCTCATAGAACGTGCAGATTAGTTTCACTCAGAACTCGGGGTACCTTAATGGAAACCTTTGCTGTACGCTAGATTTACATCTTTTTGTCTTGTTGCTTATGTTGCCTGTATTCATGATATATAAGACCTGACTTTCAGCTAGGGTAAATTACATAATGAAAAATGCGTTCCAAATGTAATTTTGATTATATGATTTTAACAGCGTTATTTTCTTTTCTTGGGGGTCATCTTTTCCAGAAAGGTTGTATTTACCTTCCAAAATGCTAATTCATTTTCTCAATTGAATAAAAAGTCCTAGAAACATTTATATGTAAATTTCAATGGGAAAGGTCATGACAGTTTGTCAAAATATACATCTTTCCACTCAGCTTGCATTTATTCTTCTTGCATTTTTCTTTTTAACCAGATAAATATCATGCGGGGGGAGAAAGAAGAGAAATGAAGCATTCATGGTATGATAGTACAAATCATTAATTTACGATGTGACGTTATCCTACATTTTGGAACTGGGTCTGTTCTTCTCTTAGAGCAGTACATTTCAGTCTTAAAAAATAAGATGTGTTGTACCATGCAAAATTCTGCTTGGCAATGTTGCAGGCATAATCTGTCTTGCACACTTGTGCCCATATGCTGTTGGAGAACTAACAAATTCTTCAAATAAAACAGTTGTCGATAAGTCAGGAGTTGCAGTAAACAAATAAATTAGTTTTAATTGAAGCAATTCTGAGGTGTCCAAGCTGTGTAATTGTACATTTTGTATACTAGAAATATTAGGATGACTTTTTGCCATCCTTAATATGAAAACTGCTAAAAACAGGTTCACTGCTTAATGCTTTAAAAAAAAAAAAAATAAATAAATTGAGCTGATACTGTTGAATCACATAATGATCTTGTAATCTCATTCCAATTTACCCCAACTCCTGAGCATGTGTGTAGTGCTAGGGGATAAGCGAGACTGACTCTCTGTGACTGCCTATCTGTCGAGCCCTGAGGCTATGAAATGCTAGTTTACAGTTTAGCACCTTGAGGGACCAAGTCCTTCATCCCAGGGATATCTACAGCACCGAATTGCAAGCATGCTGCAAATGTCTTGTTTTGGTTTTGGTGGTGTTTGCTTGTTGTTTGGGGTTGGTTTTTTTTTTTTTAAGATTTTTTAAGATCTCAAAATGTCTAGTTTTCAATACTTTCAGACTCTCTTCTACAGTTTTTCAGGAAGGTGATTAGTTATAGCAACTGGAAAGGGCATAGAGATTTAATTTAGGCATAGATTCAAGAAGTGCAAATGTCAAAAAAGAAGTTGAAGAAAGCAAATGTAAGAACAGTCCAAAAGAAAGCAGCCATGGTAACAAGTTTACAGTACTACGTATTCTGCAAACACCATCCTGTGTGGTGATACCTCCTGAAATTTTATATGGATCCATAGCTGCTTTCTATCTAGCTGTGTTGCAAACAAAACCCATATAACGGAATGTGTTTAGGGTAATGTCTTGGCCAAACACGTGTGATGGCTGATGACTGAGATGGAGTCTAATTTGATTAAGTTCTCAAGGTTATATATTTGGGAGATTTACACAAAAGTGAATGGACAGAATCAAAAAGCACCAGGTCCATTATATTTGAGAGCTCCCAGGTTTCAGGTTGCTGTCAACAGAAGCAAGAGATTGTTCAATCTCGCTAAGAGCTTTCCAAAAGAATCTTACTTCCTGAAGTATGTAAGAGTGACTGTGAGAGCAACCTCTTTGCTGTTAAATCTTAACCACAACTTTCATATAATTGATCCTCACAAGGCGTAGGTCATGTTGTCTTCCCAAAAAAATGTGTATGGTGCATGGCAAAAAATCACGCAGTTTAGTCTGTAATTTTTTCATTTAAATAGAAATATTATTTTTTTCTCTTTAAAACATATTTCATTATTTTACAGACAGATTGACTGGTTAATTGTTGGCAAACTCAGTGTGTGCTGTGTGGGTAGGTGTGTTTCTGAAAAGAGAGGTCTTGTTTTAAACATTAAATTCCAAAGCAATTTTCACAGGAGGAAGGCAAATATACCATGAGGAGGCTAACTCCTGGCCCAGTAAACAGCCTCAGCTGAATTATCCATTGCGGATACATGGAACCTGAGCTACTAACAAAGATGTTTCTTATAGACAATGCTGAGCAGTGTCGGATTGTGCATTTGGGAGATGAGAAAGACAGTCTCAGTGGTCACAGCCCATGATCCCCGTTCTAGTGGTCTGTTAAGTGTGAGCTGGCAGTGCCTCTGCTCCTTGTCACTGGAAAGAGATAGAGAAGATTCCACCTCTGACAAGGCTTCACATGGTCTAACTCTCACTCCAAGGTCAGGCTGCCTATCTTGAACCCCAGCCCTTGGTAATCTGGAAGCTGTCTTGAACTCCAAGGTCAGCAAAGGTCTTCAGTGTAACTCCAAGAACTGATCTTCCTACCTCTATTTCCTCTTTTCTATCTTCTGCTATTTTACAGTTCTCTTCCCCCAATGTCCTTCTGGACTGGCTTTGAATAATCAAGTCTGTCTGTATGTACAGCTATGAAGTTCTGCTTCAGTTGACTTTCCTCCTTTTTGACCGTTTCTCTTTGTAACCTCTCACTTGCTCCCTCTTCCATTTCAAATTAAACCTAAAATAAGGCGTTCGTTTAAAATTATTTCAAAGTCCTTCTCAGCTATTTCTACTGATATTATGTTTATTCGCAGGGTCTGCATAGCTCCGTACTGGGAACAGAAATGGTTGGATGCCTTTTGGAGCAAGAACAAGTTGTCTTTTTTGCTCTGTGCTCATGCAAAGCCTCATTCCCTTGCAGCCCTTGTCCTTAGGTGCTGCTCCCAGGCAATGCAGTGAGGGACACACTGAAGAAGGGATGAAGTTTTCAGAGCTGCTGTTGGTTTTGAGAAGCCTTAAATAAAACTGGTTTGGTCTTCATGTTAAAGATAAATGTTTACCACTTCCCTTTAGCATTGAGTATGAACTGTCAACAGTAAAAACTGCATTGCAAGTCCCTTTAACCGTCATACCAAAGGAAATAAACATTGACATGTTTACTGTCTTTGAAATCCGTATGTAACAACTAAGGGAGACGTTGCAGTTTTTCTTCCATATCTACCTTTTAAAATTTGGCCTAGTCTGTCGAGCTGGCGATCAGCATCCTGAGTTAAATTGAAGTTTTTGACAGAAGATAATATATAGATGGCAGATGCAGCTTTAGAGGCTGCAGCGTGCTATCATTCAGCCTGCCTAATGTTTAGGAAGGAGAAGCCTATTCCGAAAACAAAGATGACAGGGCGGACAAATGAGCCCCTCCATTCAAATGCAGGGGTGCTCGATGATGCATTTTTCAGCCACATTGAGATGGGCAGAAGTTCAGATCAATGATACGGGATGTATATAAGGTTCATCTGTAGCAAATGTGCTACAACTTGTTAGAATTTTAGCCATGGTCATAGTATAGTTATCTGTGCAGTGCTTATGGCTTTATCAGAGTAAAACTTCAGTGGTCTCAGACATACTTGAACATTGGGTAGAAGCTGTAAAATATGTACTTGCAGAACAAGTGGGAAGGAGCAGGTCAAAGAAATTCGTTGAACGGAATACAGTAGTAATATGCTTCATTTTCAATGTGTGCTCACACATTTCCAATGGAAAAATAATCATTAAGATAAAAATCCAGCTAGTTGCAGCTCTTATTCATTAGCCCAGGCACTATTTATAGCTGTATAGCAGGACAATTTGGATACCAAATCAAGAGGTAAGCATTTTCCAACATCATTTTACCATGGAAGTTCAAGAAATGTCCCTTGTTTCTATTTACCAGCTGTTCTGCATGGATGCTATAGTCTCTGGCTATTTCAGCTGGTCATTCTTTATTCTGGCATTTCCTCTTTTTCCACCTTCCACCATTCCGGCTTGCAAACTGACTTCACCATGGGCAGCTATGAAGATAGGTAAGAATCCGAGGTCTTTTGCTTCCTTTTTTTTATTTCTTTCAAGGTATAGAATTTTTAATCATTTCCTCAATCTTTGTCAAACTGGACTGAAATACTTTTAGTCTGTGTGTGAGACACTGGCGTCTGAAGTGTCGCCTAAGCAAGATCTGGGAACATAGAGATGGAATCTGACTTGCCTAAACAAAGACATGGGCCACTAATATCTCTTACACAGATGCAGCGATGAGAGGTTATAGCCTAAAATTACAAGTAAATTTTCTACCGTGGTGTTATTGCATCATTTGATGGTTGTCTGACTGTACTTAAATGGGTACAATATTTAGCACTGCTACAACTGAGTAGAAAAAGAGACTGACTTTAAAGAATGAGAGGTACAGATTCAGGGTTCAAATAAGTACTCTGGAGCAACTGGGAACATCCACTACCTGTGAAAGCCATAGTCACAAAAAGAAACTACTGACAAGAAACTGTTTTTGTACTATGAGTCCTGCTTCATTATGTTTCATTAAATAGATCTATAGTGAAAATCAGAGGATAAAGTCTTAGTGTCTATTTCAATGCAGTATTTTTACAACAAGCACAGCTGAAGCAACAGGAGCTTGAAAACATATGGGATTTTTAACTTATAGGGTGCTTAACTTTAACGTGAGGTTTTCTTGTAGACTAAGAGATATTTCCATATTTCACTGCTGGCACTAAGCAGTTCTAACAATCAATCCCACAGGACAGTATTGGAATCCTTGATATGGAATTTCAATATTTCAGTTAGCTGGGTGAGGAAGATTATTTCTGAGCACATGATTGTTTTATTGTTCTTGTAATGGCTGTTTCCAGGATATTTACAGCTCTGAAATCCATTCTGTTGTTTAAGAGGTGTTAGGGTCTAATTCATTAAGAGGTTTGGATTGTGCATATAGCTGTGGGGGCCACTGAAAATCAATTTCTTGAAGCCTTGTTTGGGATTTAGCACTGAAACTCCAGATTTATGCTGTATTGAACCATATCTTCAAGCAGATTAAAGGTGCAGTATAACAATTGTTTTATTTTTGCTTCTGCTTGCATAGCAAATGGATACCTCATTGATGAGCAGTGAATGGAGAATGTCTTCCTTGTAGTACCATTTTTGTGTTCCTCAGATTTCCAAGAACCTTCTCTTTGAGTTATTAAGACTTCAGACTTTATGGCTGGGAGAAAATCAGGGACAGTCCTGACAAAATACTTTTAAAGTTTTGTTGAAAATGGCATTTCAGGCTGAAAAACAGAAAATTATTTCAAATACACCGATAGATGCAGTTTGGGATTTTTTTTCTTTTTATGAACAAAGTGTCCTTGATGCTTTTATATAGCTGCTGACAAAGTGCAAGTTAAGCTCAAGTGACAGAAGTGTCTTTTAATCTTTTCAACAATGTTCTTGTTGCATTAATGCTTGAGTTAGTGAGGAGCAGATCACACGAGTCCCTCTGCGGTTCCAGGATGCGAAGAATCTCAAAAACTCATCTTTCATATCGTGTTCAGGATGGCAGTAAAAAGAGCAAATTACCAACTTCCAATTCATGTGACAAAGTTTATACCTTAAAAAGAACTTAATTTTCATGAAAGACTTCTTCAGGTGTTGCATTGTCCTCCTGTTGTGCTGATGATTGGGTGTTGAGTAGTGGTTGTAAATGAAGTTCTTACTTCATGTCATCATATTGTATTTAATACATCATTGAATCTGTGGTGGGTTTTTGTGTAGTTACAATATAATGGGAAAGAAATCTGTGTCCAGCAAGCTATATAAGAAAAATAATTAGAAGGTGGGAAAAGACCCGGCATGGGAGCAAAGAGAAGCAATATTACATGCATGTTTGAGAGGGAGCTACTAACAATCAGTCTGCTTGTGTTTTGTTTCTCCAGGCTTGCAAAGTACTTCATATTTGTCTCCTAGCAGGTGAGTGAGGTTTTCTGGAAGAAATTGATACAGAGGATTGGTAACAGTACCTGGATTTATCTCTGCAAATAATTTCAATAGTGTGGGTCCTACTGTAGGTTCGAATGGGTCAAATCTGTTTGGAGACGCCATTGCTTAAAATCCACTGCTCCTAAAAATTCTGCTCCTAAAAGGAGCAGGAAAAAAAAACATTAGGAAACTAATCGCGTAACAATTCTTCTGTAAGATTAAAAGCAAAGAGCAAGAGTCGAGGCCAGAGGGACACTCAGAATGGCTAATGCAATTTATAACTTGTTAGCTCTGCTTAGCAAGACAGCAAATTTGTTTTAAGATGTTTCCTGAGCCTGTCATCTAGATATAGCGTGCAATTCACCTTTCAGACAAAAAGGAATTTTCCACTGCCGCTGGAGCAGCGGGAGAGCAGATGGCTGAGAGCTGGGGAAGGCGGCATCTCCTTGGTGCGGCAGGGGAGAAAGTAGCGTGCGACGCTGTCCCCTGAGCCAGGATCCCCTCTGGGACAGGAGGGTGAGGCATACGTTATTTCTGGTTCACTAATGCTTAGCAAATAGTTTGAATTGCCTTGGAAGGGCATTAGTAATGCCATTAAGACAAAGATAAGTATAGCTGCTTATTGCTAATCTTGTAAAATCTCTGATCCTGGAAAAGCAAAAAACAAAAAACAAAAAAACCCCAAACAAAACCAAAACAACCAAAAACCCAACTAAAAAAACCCACCAACTGTGAAGTTGAGATGAAATTTTGGTTGGGGCTCAGTACGCATTCTCAGAAATGAAGCAAAGGTCTGAAAGTACCTCCTGGTCTTCTGTGTGGATGGAAAGATCTTCGTTAAGTTTTATTCTACGATGGTACTGTAATTTTACTCCAATTTTACACTCATATTCCCTTGACTATCTCAAGTCCTGCAGTACAGTGTGGCAATGGCAGTGGATAATGTTTTGGGAAGTGCTTTAGAGCTGACAAGATAGGCGGAGTTTTATTAGCAGATAGCTTTTGTACCCCCTTGGCATCAGTCTTTGTCCCTGCAGTATGTGATGGGATTTCTTGGCTGTGCTGTGTCCTTCTGCTTCTCATCCATCCCCACTTCATCCTCCCTCACCTCCAGGGTGAAACAGATGTGTCAGTTCAGATGCCAAATGAAAACAGTGGGTCCAAGAGGAGAGTGAAAATGGAAAAACTACTTGGTGTTGATTGACTAAAATAACTTCTTGAGATTCTTTTTTTTGTTGCTGATTTGTTTGTATTGAGCTAAAATTCTTCTTCTGTCTTCCCCAAAAATTTAATTTGGAGAAAAGCTGAATCATTTGTTCTGTTTTTACTCTTCTTATTGAAAACTTTTGACCTTGATTTTTTTTCCTTTTTTAAAAATTGTTTCAAATTTTAAAATGCTTTCAGTTTGAGGATTGTGAAATGCAGCCATTTCAGCCCACTGGAGACCAAAAACCCCTTCCTTTCAGAAACAAAGATATGATGTCTTTCAATGCTTCTTTTGGTATCCATCTTCCTCATTTTAAAATAAAGTTATTCTCAGTTGCGCTGAAAATGCAGCTCGTCTTATTCTACAGTCTGAGCCATCCCACATTGAGACCTGTAATGCAGAATGAGGTCTGTACACAATATTAAGAATAATTTAAAAAACAAAACAACCAAAACAAAAAAAACCACACCTTTTTGAAGTTTTAACTTTTCCTGGCTGTCCAGATTTGTGCCACTGAACAACTAGAAAATACCTAGATAGCTCAAAAAAGGCTGTGTATAGACTACAAATGCAATAGGTAAAGGGAAAATTTGAATACTACAACTGCGTATGATAAGCTTTGACCTGTATATGCAGCTCTGAATACACATTGTGATTCAAAAGGTATTACCAAATGCTGATTGCGGCAGTACCTCTGCATGGCTTCCTCCTGCTGTCTCCAGGTAGCTGCTGGAGAGCACTTACTCTGACCCTCTGTCTCGCTACGACTCTGCATGAAGAATAATTGGATCTTATTTAGTCTTCAGCAAATGAATGTGTACAGGAGAATTAAAAGGAAAATGCAATATTTTTTTTTCCTGCGAGATTGCTGCTCTGAAGGAAAACAGTCTCTGTTGAAGAGACTATCTGCAGAGAATTGTAGAGATCATGTGAGAAGAGAATCTCTGCCTCTCCTGAGCCATTATCTTGTTGCTCAGAATACAAGCAGCAAACCGGGCTCCTGTTGCTGGACTTTGACTTGGCTCATTACAGAATATTACTGGACTTTTTTTGGAAATGCTGTAAATCTACTAAGGTGTTGAAATATGCCATGAGTGTCCAGTCATGGCTTCCAAAGCAGGAAGACTGTTTTCCAAGAGCAGTTTTGCTTCTCCCTACCTGACGAGCAGATGCTGATTTGTGAGTGACTCTGGCTCTCTGGGGAGGGGAAGTTTTTGTGGGAATGACACTACTTCATATGAACTGTAGGTACTTCCCACAGGCTGATTTCTAGTGGGCGAGAGCTTGCGTGGGAGATCACTTGGTATCTTGAAGCTCAAAGCTCAACAGATCCAAGCCAGAATGAAAAACCTTAGGGAGAACACAACTTGGAGGAAAATAATCTTTCTTATCTCTCCAGTTGTTGGAAGGAAAACATAAAATGCAGGTACAGAAGCTGTTTTCCATTAGCTTCAGTACATAATAAACATGGGCACAATATTGCTTGGTTGTTTCCTTCACCTTGCGTGGAATGAGCAGACCTTTCCATCTGGGAAGGCATTTGCAAGGAGACTGCTTCCTTGAGGACATTGCAGGAGAAAGAACTTAACTTTAATAAAAAGAAATCAGACACTACTGAGACTTTTTCTTCGATGACTTTCCTTTAAATCATTGCATTAAGGGTATTAGTTGGATAGGAAACCACACATTCAAAGACTTTTATGAGGAGCAGAGCAGCCAACCTTTCAGCTATAGGTTAGTGCAATGCTCTTCCATGCTCTATTCCACCTTATTTGTCACTTTACCAGAGTGCATCCACACAGTTAATTGAATGTTGCATCACCCTTCCCCTCCCTCCATGAGCAATAGCATTTTAATCACGGCAGAAATGTTAACTGTGATAAGAACGACTCGTAGTCTCTTAATTTCTTTCTCCATAGTAGGTTGCCATCACTAATAAGCATTATAGGCAGTTCATGCAGTGATAGCTGTAGCTGCCAGCACTTTCCCCAATAAAATCTAGTTTCGGAAGCTTTCCAAATTTGTGAACTTTCAAGTGTTTAGAAGGAAATTATCCACAGAGAACTATAAACAGTTGTGAATTTTTATTGCCCAAACTGAAATATGTAGTAGAATTATACTTATTTTGTGGGAGTTTAATTGGGAATTAAAATTGGGCATTTATCATTTTGGCAATGGTCAAAACTGGAGAGAGATGGAAGACTAAGAACTTCAGGATCTACATCCTTATCCTGATCTGCTCCTATATCCCAAAATAGCCAAATGCCCTAATATCCAGCTGTGATGCGTATTTTTGGACGTATATGGTTTTATATGGATTTTCAATGTCTGAGGCTCTTGCTTTTGTTCCACAGTGAAATGGGAAAATCCTGTGATATTGAACTTACTTTTTACATTGAAATATATACCTCCACTACCATGATCAGCAGGTTCCTCCTCAATAAGTATGACATACCTTAATAGGCACAGGGTCCTCCTTAATAGGTTCTGCACATTGACTTCTTTAGTTGATAGCTATTTCCAAAAGCCAGTATTGAAAACATTTTGCTGGGTAGGAATTAGACCTTCTGGACACAAGTTTAGCACACAAGAGCCTAGTAATCCTTTCTCCTTGCTCATAATGAAACTACAGCATTTACTTTTCTTTGGTTTTTTCCTCTTTCTTTTTTTTTTTCTTTCCTTTTTTTTTTATTGTTGTTTAGCAGCTATGTGGTAGAGCTGCAAGATTTGGCCTTCAGGGCTCTACTGAAGGCTCTAGCTATGTAGTTCAGTAATATTGCTTTATACTGTATAATGAACTGCATTTTTGAGGAAATGAACACACATTTCAAACATTATTCAGAGAAAAATGTTTTTTTTTATGGTTCTTTGATTATAAATGAAATAATTCTCTTTATATTTGCAATTTTGATCTTAAACCAGGAATAATAACTTAAAAAGAGCAACAAAAATGGTGTTTTACTACATACTAGGGGAAATATAAAGTTATAAGCATGAAATGAAAGCTGCCTGGGACAATCTTTTAGCCAGAATAAATTCTACAGCTGAAAGAAAATGAATGAATTACAACTTATATTACAATTTCCTCACAGGCTTTATCCACATGATTAAAAACAAAACAATCTTCCCAAGCAATGCATTTTTCCAATAAAAGGGAAGGATTCATATTAAGAAAAGAGCAATTGGCCACTGAGGCAAGATATTACTGTATGTATTAGAAATTACAGAGTTTGTTTAGCTGCTTATTCTAAATTTATGTTTGTTTGCATTAGTTAAACAGTCATTTAGTAGCATTTTAAGCATCTGTTTGTAGTATTCTACCTGATGTACCTAACTCAGCTGAGCTTTGTTCTAAAAACTGCAGTTATGCAGAGATGTATTAGAAAAAGTGTGCCGTCTCCGTCAGCTTTCACATACCCCCTCTGAGATTAATTCACATCCCTGCCTGAAACTCTTGTTTGCCTACGCATACAGGATTAAACTTACTTTACACAGTCAGATGTACCATGGTCAGCTTAATTTTGTAATTGAATTTTCTCAAATGCATTTTCTATGCTCATTAACCTCACGAAAATTAGTGGGAGTTAACATACAATAAACCGAACAGAAGAATAACCTGGTGTTTGAAACGCTCTGTGACAGTCAGTTTGGACCTGCACTAAGAGCAAAAGAGCTGATATTTTCCTTTGGTGCAGGACGCAGGAAAGCATAGATGAAGAATCAGGATTTGCAATTTGGATGCCATAAAACAGAGATAAAAGCCAGGTGCTTAGCAGAAAATACTTTGCATCATAGCTAGTTTACCAATATTAGTCACGAAACATTTAAATATATATTCATTTTTTTAAAAGGCTTTCCCTAACCTTTGAAAATAAGTATAAACATAATAGTTACCCATATAGGAAAGCAAAGCATTCAGCTGCATCAAAGGATAAAGCAGTATAGTTGATGTGCGTGATAATCGGAGA
>NW_009646744.1:3847134-3867682 GCF_000708025.1 Charadrius vociferus | reverse complement strand
GAGGTACAGAAACCATCTGGATCCTAAACACTTTATACAACTCTACACATCAGATGTTTGCTCCAAGCTTTTCTTTGATCCTATGTGTGGTATTATCATTGATCAGAAAACCCAGCTCAGCTCAGGAAGTATTGGATGCCTCACTTTCTTCAAAATCAGTCTGGAAACCTTCCCAGGGATGCATCTGCTCCTTTAATTTCCTATGGAGATGAAGAATTTGAGAAGAAAATTAATGCTGGGATAAACTTTAAGCATCCTAAATCTTGATGCTGTTGTGGTAGAAAATGTGTAAAACAAGTGGAAAAAGCCCCAACAGTTGTTCTACTTCTAACCCTAAACTTTAACTGGTGACATGTAAAGGGGACAAGTCTGTGTTGCGGAGATAATCCCTTGTTTCGATGATTCACATGTGAAAGAAGTGCTCTTCAATGGGTGCTATTTTGAAGATCATCAGTTACATTAAATGGGAAAGTACTTGCTTACCTGAAGGGAGGTTTTCTCACTTTTTTTCAATTTGTTTATGTATTTTACCTCCTATTCTATGTGTTGTATACATCCAGAGGCCAACTTTCCAACTTCCAGTGGGACTGCTACTTAATATAGCCGGGGGTACTCACAGCAGTCCAAGATACTGTAGTATGAAACAAGCAGTGTGTGGTTCAGTATTGAAGAAATATTTTACTCACTGGGGACTTTCTTAAACTCCTTTCTCCATGGCTCCTTTTGTGCTGTCATCTTCTATACTTTTTTTACCATAACCTATCTTTGTTTGAGAACATTTCCATTTAAGTTCCTCCAATCTGACCTCTGTACGTCTAGCTCACCCAAGGTTCTTTTGAGTAGAAGTTAACCATCGCATCTTCTCTCCTGAGCTTGTGCAGCACAGTGCATGAGACCTAAATTAGCTCTGCTTTTAGTCCCGATTCAGAGCTTGCTTGGCTGTTCCTGCACCATCGATCGTATTCTTCAAAAGTACCTAATGGCACTGACAGCCTGCGTAACTCGGTGGCAGGGAGCAGGTCTGTGACTGATGGGATAAGCTGTAACCAGCTAACTCGAGCGTTAAATCTAGCTGTGGTGCACACTGCGAACTTTCCACAAGAAGTAGGGGAAATAATCCAGTGGGAGCCTGCGCCCTGTTTTATGGGCCCACTGCCAAGGTGTCAGTTGAACTTGTGCTGCTCACCCCATCTGGAGTGACTTGCTCCAGGCTGTGGAGGGAGTCAGCGGTCGGATTGTGGCCAGAAATTTATACGCCTTGGGGTCTCGTTGCTTTCCTCTCACAAGGTTTTTTCTTAGTAGCACGTATGAGAGCACTTTTGCTGAAATTCTTTCTGTTCTGACTGAGGACACATTTTATTTCCCTCTCCTTCCACTGTCCTTTCTCTGTCTCAAAACCCTCAACTCATTTCTTGTTTCCATTCCCTGTAACCGGCTTGTTGCTGCTCCCCTGAAAATCATCAGCCTCCACAGCTGATTTTCTCTGGTTCTCTTTTCAGCCTAACTTACCGGGTGCAGCTTTGAACAAGCAGCAATGTACTTGCTTTAAGAAGGAAATACATAAAATGCATAATGCAGGTAGTGTTTTTTTGTTGGTTAGTGGCATGAAACCAGCATTATTGCAAATAAATCCTGGAACGTGGTTGCTTATCACTTGTCCCTGACTGCTCCCAGTACAGAGTGGATGAAATTCTTGCTCTTTTTTTTTGCTTTTTTTCTGTAACATCAACTATAAGATATTAAAAAAAAAAAAAAAGGTCTTGGCAAAATTTAAGATGCTTTAATGCATTGAAAAGACAAAAAAAGTTTGGTTTCATATGTTCATTCTTCTTGTTTTCCATCCATATCAGGAAGAGGGCCCCTAAAATCAGTTTATACTCAAAATGATCGTGATGCTGAGTTGTAAGTATATAGTCTGATCCGGAGTAACTATCCTGGGGAAGTGACAGGTCATTTGTAAATGCAGCTGCTCGTGTTGAATTTAATGAAATCTTGAAGGGAAATTAGTGTAAGTATGCCCTCATTTTTTTTCTGCAAACCAGATTTTCTCATAGTTTTATGCAGCTATTTGAAATAGGAAATTCTATCCCTTTTTCTTTACGCAGACTGCATGTGTCATGGAAGGAAATTCCATTGCAAGTCAAGTAGTGGCATGACTGGTTACAAACCTATAATCAAGTTTCAGAATATTAAAGCAGTTCTACACATTTTCCACCTCAGTGACCCCAAGAATCAGTTCAGGTTGAACCTGGTTCGTGCTGTTTGACAGAAGAGATCAATTAAAGCTTATCTTCCTGAGAAAATTTTGGAGTTACATTTAGGTGAATCAGGAAAAAACTTTTCTCTCTAACAGACTTTGAGAGCGGATCAGATATTTCTTAACAGCCGACTCTAGCTGGGGCACTATTACTGCACATATCCCAGAGTATAATTCTGTATTTTCAGCAATAGAGTCACAACTCATTAAATGGTGTTTTCATGAACCAACTGCTGCAACCATGAGCATTCTCCATAACCTTTCCCTCCCTTCCCACGAAAATATGTCATGTAATATGAGGTTTTTTTGTGAGTGGGCAATATGAGCAAAGAGGAGGTGGGAACTCAACATTACAGTGTTACTTACTTATCCTTAGAAACTGTATTTTCACCTGACATATTTTCGTGTGAATTTTTCATCTCTTTTTTTTTTTTCAGTTTTATTTTGTGATTTGTTCTAAAATGATACCTCTTCTGTTGTTTGTCCTGTGCAAGTACTTTCTCTGGGCGCAGCTCTTGCTTGCAGCTGCAACCACAGCTGTAGCTGCGAATAAAAAGCAGACCAAATGTGTCCTCTTTCTTGTTTCTGCAACAAAGAGTGAGAATGCACAGAAATGCTTTTGTTCAAATTGCCACATTCAGAGCATTTTTTTTGTTTTCTTGACTTGAAGTGCTACTTCCATTTGCACTTTTCCGCTTGAGTGAGAAGAGGACTGGTGTGAAGGTGAGCAATGGTGGAACAAGAGTTGACCTCTTGGAAAGTTAACTATTTCTTTGCCCATGTTACTGAAGATAAAACTTTCAAACACAGTATTATTGTAAGAAAACAAAGATACGAACACCAGAAAATATAAGTCACCCAAATCCTGGGTCTTGCTGATGGTTTGGTGTTGTTCTTCTAGTGAATAAGTGCTTTATTTAACTGGCATTTTTTTCACGAAGATTTACTTGGGTTTAAAGCTGGTCCTTGGGGAGGGGGGGCAGATTTCACAGAAGGCAAATCAGAAAAGAGTTATGGCTGGCTCTAAACAAAACTTTCTTGCTGTAGAATTCAGTTAGAATCAGAGGGCCGTGAACAAATTATTGACAGCGTAAGAGCACATCCGAAAAATCAGGCGTGGGGGAGAATCACACTGATATAATTATTTTTTTTACTTAATGGCTATAAATATAAAGCTTCCCTGCAGTGCTCCATGTGCTTATTCTGGTTTTATACCAGGACAGGAGACATCATGTTCTAGTATTGAAACATGGAATACAGAGGCTAATGTTTTTTTCTGGGGAAACACATAACTTGGAGATGGACAGGGAGGACATGTTCTCAATTGGTTTACAGACAATTGGCTTTATGAGTCAGGTGTCTCTGGTATTCTTCTCGTATTTCCTTTGGGGCAAGCCTGGTTTTCATCTATAATTATTCTCTTTTATTTTTTTTCCAGGTATTATACGGACATGGTTCATTCCTGATTTACATTTAATATCCTGGGATATCCATAAGGTACAAAAGCTCTTCACACTGCACTTCTTCCCATTTTAAAGGTTTAACTTTAATTTTATGCCTGCGAATTGTTACATATGGAATAGCCATTGAAAGATGCTTAAGAATAATATAAATCATACCCACGCTCTTCTGCTTTAGAATCTTTACTTTCCAAGACATCCTTTCCACTTTTTTCCTTCTCTTCCCTGCTATATCTCTTAGCTATTTAAATCTAGTTGTCCACTTTCCCCTCATTCATCAGCTTGTCTTTTTCTTAAAAAAGTGAAGGCTGTCATCATCTCCGAGTGGATTAAACAGAAGGATAATGAGTCACTGCCACAGAAATGAAAGTCACGAGGAAGAGCCAGCTTGGATGCTAACTTGCTCTCTAGAGCTTATGGGAATACCGAAGAATAGAGCCCAAGCACCCAAAGCCTGCCTCGTATGAGCCTGCTAAAAGCAAGCCTGAGCTTGTGGATGTGCCTCGCATCCCGTGTGGACGTGGGGCTTTCTCTGGTGTGTACACTGCAGCAGCTCTATTGCCTACATCTGCCATCCTGTCTGGGTGAGGTCCAGGTGCGGATTGCCTGGATTTAAGGGCTTTCAGCTCCCTCTGTTCGCAGCACCTCTTGCTGCTTGGCGAGGGAAGGGTTTTGCCTTTGGAGACCCTCTCCCCCTCCATCATTGCTGCAGCTATGTCCCCTTGCCATAGAAGTGCAAAGCCAAAACAGGAAAATAGGCAGAAGGCTGCAAACTCCTCCTAATCACTGGCTCTGGGAGCAGTGTCTAGGCAATATACCAAATTTTCACTCATGCTGCCTGGGTAATCCATGGGTGGATTATGATCTACTTCATGCCTTCTGGAAAAACCGTGCCATGGGCATGCTTAGTCTCTTCTCATTGCAATCTAAAATGTGTCATGAGGTGGTAAGAAAAACATCTTTATTCATCAGTTCCCTAGACCACCAGCCCTCTTAAATCTTCAGTCTCAGCACCTCTACCATGAAAGATTATTTACACCTATGCTCTTACTAGTTAAAAAATAATCTATGCAGACACCAAGTTAGAAAAATATTACACCAAGTGGGACAGCCTTAATTAAACAATTTAGTTTTTGTCTAGTCAGTGTGATTAACTTTTGTCTCCATAACCCCCCGAAACAATAGCACTAACAAATATTGCAAGGCATTTTAAAATTAAATGAAATGTTCCTTTGATTACATTAAAGATAATACATTTTAGAACTATTCCTTCAGGAGCTGTTTCTCACCAGTGACAGCACTGATCAATTTGCCTTGTCTTTCCCTCCAGAAGTAATCTTTGAGTCTCCTTGAGTCATCATTTGATCAAAGTGCATTTGCAATTGGGTGATTTGAGCAGTCTGAGTCGTCATCTTAATGTAAAGGTCCTCAGGGAAAGAAAAACGACAGAGAGTGTACTTATGCATAGGGTAATAAATTGATCTGAGTATGTGGATAATTACATACAGGTAGCAAAAGGTTTGGGAAAAAAAATCCTTGTTCTTAAAAGGCTTGATAAAGAGCTGTTTGAGCTATTATTTTTCCAAGAAAACCAAATCATTGCTACTAATTAGCGCTACCAGTAGGCGTTTGCAGGGGAAAAACAACTCTTGCATAACAAGGACAGGAGAGAGAAGTCCAGTCCTCTTATTTCTTCTACAATTTATAGTTTCTTTGTAAAATTTCCTCCAAAGGAGGAAACCATAAGAAGTATCACCAGTGCCAGTCTGAAGAGCTTTGAAGGCATAGTCGGTTCGTACTGCCATACACTGTCCCTTGATTCACCAGGGGAAGCTCTGCAGTCCCCTGGGAGGGTTTGGCCAGACAAGCAATAGCACTGCTGTCCTCATCTTTAGGGACAGTAATACTTCATTTGTGTATGGTAATACTTAATTTAGCAAAATCTTGGCTATGCAGAGATATGGCTGTTGCTTCCAGCCCAAGCAAGTGGGAGTGA
This sequence comes from Charadrius vociferus, assembly GCF_000708025.1. Classification (NCBI taxonomy): domain Eukaryota; kingdom Metazoa; phylum Chordata; class Aves; order Charadriiformes; family Charadriidae; genus Charadrius; species Charadrius vociferus. The sequence continues at coordinate 3,861,969 of NW_009646744.1, read as the reverse complement.
GTTTGCATTTACATTTTTGCATTCGCTGTAGCTGAAGAGGGGCCCTGTCCCTTTTGAAAACCTCTACTGGTGAGAGGATGGGTGTGCACTGAATACGTTCTTATGGGGGAAATGATGGCTGTAGGCAAAAGCCATCTTCTGGACAAAAGATATATGGCATTAAAAAAAAAAAGATGATATTATAAAGATATCTATTTTACTAATACATGTAAAACAGTTTCTACCTAGAGGGATTTTTGACATTTCTAAAACAAATCATGGACAGCGTATTTCAAAGTTATTTATAAAACTTGAAATCTTGATATTCTGGCTCTGACTTGTCTTTTCTTCTTTTCTTTCTCTGAAGATGTCAGAGGCACACGGTTATTTTTAAGGCATTCTGAGGTTAAAAAAATAAAAAAATCTTAACCGTGGGACCAGAACTGTGGGGAATTTTCTCTTCTTTTATGCTTAGAGTCCATCTCCAGTCTTCCAGGAGATGAGTAGACATTACTTTTTCTGACTATTTCCATGGACATTTGGCACTAAAAAGAGGATGGCTAGAAAGGGCAACAGTGTCATTGCTTTCATGCACAAGCCAGTAAATGCAGGGAGAAAAGGAGGGTGGAGCACTATGCAGGACATATGAAGACTTGGTATAGCAGGTTATGGTGTAGATCGCCTTGGAGAAGTTCAGAGTAAGCTCAAGAGCTTTCCCCACTGTTGACCACTTATTGGTGAGTATCAGGATATAAACTCCCCCAAATAGTCTGTCAAATATGTCTCAACACTGTTGTTATACACAGGAAAGAGATTGAAGCATTTCACAGGAAAGCACAAAGAATAAATTGCTGAAGACTAAAGAGGATACCTGCATGATGGTGTCTTCTAAGTCAAAGTGTACTCTAAGAATACTGATGCTATCCAGAAAGCAGGATGGGATTTCCCACAGCTGCAAATCTTGATCAAAGTCCAAGGAGAAAAAACAACAAACTTCAAAAAAACTGGAAGTTAAACAATTCCATTAGCTCCTCTTTCTCCTCCCTTTTTATCCTTCTTGCACCATGTCATCACTAAGAAAGGAAGATACAGATTTAGGAGGTGGTTTGGGAACCGAGTTCAATAACAGAAGCACTTTCTACTGCACAACTGCATTTGAGAGACCTTAGGGGGTTATGATAACACAGCCGTGGTTCAAGGACATGTAATAATTTCCTTATCCTGTGTTGCATTAGGCACCTGACTAGCTTAAAACCCTGTTATTGTACCTTGAGGTGAAGTGGCCTCAGACCTGCTGCCCTAACTGATGTTGAGTAGCTCTTTGTACCAACTCTTAGTCACTATTCCAGACTGAAAGAGGATAGCAGACCCAGAACCCATACCGTGTCTTGTAATATTTGATGTTTCATTTTTCTGTGATTGTTTCTTAATTTTCTACTTGCTCTCTCCTTTCCTGTTCCCCATTCTTTTAGATTCATTACTTGTGAATCAACAAACTATGGCAGATATTTTAGATTAGCCAGAATCTGACAATTTGTGTAGATGATACAAAGTCAAGTATATGTTAAGATTCACGTTGGTTCCATTCACCATAATTAAAACTGCTAAAACCCCATAAGCCTCGGTTTGGGAATTTTAACTTGGGGGCTACCAGTTGCCTTCATGATGGAACTTGGATGGAGCAAATGTTCCCCCTCCCTTTCCCACTTTCTTAAATGGATTTGCAGCTTCAAAAGTTGTTAGAAATTAGTGGCTCCATATGGCTTGTCAGCTTCTTGTAATTCAAATGTGCAGTTTCTGAAAGTGACGTCCTTCAGTACTTTATTTCAAAATATGCTTTGGTATGTTTAGAAGGAAATGCAGAACAATTTCATTTATAATTAGAGTTTCGTTTGTAAAAGATCATTTTTTAAAAATCAGATAAAAAACCATGGGATATTTCATTTGGGCTGGAGTTTAATGCATGTGAAGGGCAACCAAAAGTAGTTTATTGATTTAGTGTCAAAATATTCATTGACAAGACAAGCCATTATTTTACTCAATCGGTTGAGTTATTTTCCATGACTGGCACTGTAAGAACTTGAACTGATACTGCAAATGAGAAACCAAGCATTTTCCTTACTTTTAACCCTTTCCTGGCTTGAAAGCTCAGTCCACCTTCGCAGACGGTGCATAAAGAATCAGAGAACTTGAGTTTAAAACTACAGTTAGGATGTGAAAAGAGTTTTCTGACTGGTACAAGAATTGCTCGTACAGGTTATGCTACTCCAGATAGTAACAACAAAGCTTATTCTCCTGCTTTTACCCAGCCACTGTGTAATGCCCAAGGTTTTTGTACCTTGGGTAATGGTCAGTGATCTCGTACACTGAAGCCAATTGCTGTAAGATAATTTACTAAGCTTTTGTGTTTTCCCTTTGTCAACTTTGAACTTCAAATACAGCTAAAGCATTGTGAAATTACTGCTGCTAAGCAATGGCAAGTTTACACTGAAGTTCAGGTTTGAAATCTCACCCTCTGAACACAGAACATATTTTTATTATTTTTTTTTATTCTGACAAGATGCTATGCTGAGTCCTAACAATATTTCAAAGATTGTTCTAGACACTTACAAAAGCCTCTTTGTGAGCTAAGAATTTCTGTTGACTTTAAATTTAACCTCAAGAGGAATCTGGATGATTTGGGGGGAAAAAAAATCTAAAATGCTGTGCTATGCAATCTGTCACTTTGTGGTACTTCAGTGAAGTCTACTGAAGCTGCAAACTTGCTGTTGAAAGAACTTCAAATGTTTTCTGGTGTGCTGAGTATCATCTTATTTCATTTATATCTTATAATACACAGAGTGTCACCCATATGCCAAGAAAGTTTCATTGCCTGGTAAAAGTTATTTGTGGTACTTCTGTGCCAATTGCCTGAATTCCTTGTGTTTGTTCTTCAGTATACTGTTTCTCCAGTACTCTGTAAATTCCTAGGAAATGCCATCTTACACAGTTTTATAAAAATTATACTTCCATTTTCTTTTCAGAGAAAAGCTCTTTAAAAGGGCTTGAAACATTTCCAGAGATTGTATAATTTACCAAATTAAACAATTTCAAAAAGGGGTTGCTAGGAATTGGCCAGAAACCTTAATTCTTGCTTTGTCTTTGAATGTTGCTGAGTTTTTTATATGTTGCCATGAAAACTTGGAAATATTTTTTTTCTAATATAATTTCCTTTAGGTAAAACTTTATAAATAAAAGTTTGTTTAGTAAGATACACCTCCCAAAGAGCCACAATCAACAGTCTTTACTGTATTTTTTTCTGTGAATTTTATTATCCATAAATAAAGTTGATAGTAACTTTGAGGTATGAAAATTTTGCATTAAATTATTACTAACATAATTGATTAACATAAATTTTGTGTAACATTATGTTGGTTTTGGTTGGAAAATTAAGAAAAAATGCAACTTTTGTGCAGAGCAAACCAACCAAAACCTTAAAATCCAAAAACTGTCCAGAAAAGCTTTAGAACCTTTTTGGTTTCCTCTTAAGTGTTTTCTTCCTGGATGAGAAATTAGGTTATTTGAGCAATAACTCAGCTCGGGAATCTTTTCCTTTCTAGCAAGAAACAATGGTACCATTTTCCAATAAAATAAGTGCTATGATTACAAACCTGTAAGTCAAAGAGCAATTTCCTGAATACTGCAGTGTCCAATAACGTATGCTTCAGTGGTTTTGAATTTTGTGGTCCTAGACAGCAAGAGTCTGGTTGTTGCAGATCTGCACTTTCTTACTGAGACATGTGCCTTTTCTTAAATTACATTATATGAATGCAAGATGCTCATTGTAGCAGCAAATATATATAGTATATGTGTGTATAAATGTATATGTGTGTATATATATATCGGCTTCTTCAAAGGAGACTAATATATCCATGTTTACTTAATTCCAGTGTTAGCTGCAAGGACAGGAATTTGCTGTCTCCTATCAAACTATGTTCCCAACAATCGTCAGTCCCATACAGGAACCAAAATCTCCTAACAGCCCTTTTCAGAAGGGAAATAATCTAGTCATCCCAATTGCTGACATTAAATAATACAATTAAATGTCAGCATCATTCTTCTGCAAAGAAAAAAAAAAAACAAAAACATATTAGGGAAAAGTAAGGCATGGCTTTGGTCTGGTATGAGCTGTAAGATTACTTCAAAGCACAAAGGGCTTCCCAGCAGTAATGCAGATTGAACAAAACATGAGAATAGAATTTAAGATGCAAAATAAAAGCCTTTAACAACCCTTTATAGCTTCATTTTGAATTTACAGACAGTTTTGTGGATGAAAAGTTTAGTATTAAGACTGTAGCTTGACAGATACCAAGGATTTGAAATCTAAAGCTTGAAGTTCTCATAAATCTTTCTATTAAGCTCTTTGACAAGTTCCAGAAATTCAGGCAATTGGATCTGCAGTTATTTATGTGCTACCTGACAGTAGGTAATAAAAGTGTCCTACTTCCTCAGAGGTATATAAAAAAGTAAATTGTTTTGAGACTTCTCTAATTTACACATCAGATTTACTGATGTATATTTCACTTTTGCACATTTTTGCTAAATGGGCATTATGGCCTGGAGGGAGGAAAAAAAAAACAAACTGTAAAATCCTAAACTACTTTACATAGCCAGATAGGCTTTCTGGATGCAATTCTACCTAATTATTAACACTCTCTAGCACTGTTCGATATAATACCCAGGAGCCCCAAGACTAGGAAAAATTGTATATTGTGAACATGAGAGCAATTCGTGCATTAACTTTAGTTTCCTCATGCTATGTGATATTTAAACAGCAAGCTTCAGGCATCTGAGTAATCCTGTTTAAATCCTGCTGCCTTGGTAAACACTTAAGAAAAGCTTTTCATTGAAGGAGAAAAGCGTGACTTTTTTAAAAAGAAGTACAATTTTTTCTTTATGTATATGTTGTGGCTCATTAATTCCTCTCCCTGCTTGCAGACTACAACGCAGATGACATTTTGATTATCATATGCTGCCTTGTTACAAGAAATTGCAAATTCTCCCCCGAATGCCTTACCAGTGGTGCAGGAAGGCTGAAAGAGCTGAGAATGAAGAGGAATTGTAGAAATTGCTCAACCACCTTGAACATTGCAATGCAGCATAGGAACGATCATGATGAAGGGATAAATTGAATATTCCTGTGGGAGAACGCCTTTACAAAGGGCTTATTCTTCATAACTTACTACATCTCATATTTCTTTTGCCTCTTCCGCACAGAGCATGATTTCACCATTGCTACCTGGATATAAGAACACGGAGATTTTTTCCCAGACTAATTCACTGAATTTCAATTTTTATACTGAAATTTTCCAAGTTACTCATGGGATTTTCCTGATGAGATTTAGTCATGTAGTTCCTGTTAAATTACAAAGTCAGTCCCCAATGTCATTGGATGACTTTCAAAATCGCAAGCTTGATGCTCTAATGTCAATAATGATTTCACTCAATTGGGTACATCAGTTCCCTGAACCATATATATTTTTCTTACCTGGAAAAAGCAAATCAGGTTTACTTTCCTCTATGGGCTGAATTCTAGAAGGCAGATTTGCCTGACAAGGTATGACATGACACATTGGAAAAGTTTTAATATTGAAAGCAGTAAACAGGAGGAAGTGTTCGTGCTGTCGAGTTTTGGTCTTGGGCATGCATTCCCTGTTCCTAAAGCAATACCGATGCATAAATCAAGAAGCAATTGTACACTGTTAAGGTGACAACACATTTACAATGTCTGTTTACAGGATTTTATTCCCCGCTGTTTTCTAGAAGAAGACGGAAGTTTCAGGTGGTCAGTTATGCATTCACTCCGCGCGCAGGAATCCTCTGCAAGCAGAATTCATTATGGGAAGACTTTAAATACGGCCAAAACGAGTAGCAACCGAAAATTTGTTTCACTGGCTGATTCCAGTCACTCCAGTAGGTTTCCCTTACTGCTGCATGAGAAGGTTAACCCTGTTTAGAGAAACTTGAAATGCTTTATTATATCTTCGCTTTGGGGACAGGTGGATTTTGTTTATAGTCAGCTATAATTATAATAAATTAGTACATGTTTCCAACATTGTGGCTTATTTTTCTTGGATAAACTAGAGTGGTTTTTTTCAGGAAAAAAGGGGCAGCACAGCCTTCAATGACTAAAAATGTAAATACTCCATTGAAGTATGATCCTAAACAATATTAATTTTTTATATTTTTTTTAAACTGTGGGTAAAGTCAGACAAAAGTAGAATTAATATAAGTAAAGCTGTATTTATTTCCTTATAGAGATGGAGGTGTTTTCAGTACCCATGATCTATTTCAGTGACAGTTGCAAAATTCAGATTAATGTTCAGGTTGTATTCATATATTCATGCAGATCATGACAGTTTGGAGTAGATGCCATTTCAGGGCTGTTTGTTACTTCTGTTACAGCATTTAACCCCAACTAAGTGATACACCTTATTACCTTTTCTTACATGTATAGTTCCCATTGGTCTCACTGGGTTTGCTTACAAAACCCCAGGTACTTCTGGAATTGCAAACCCAGCCCCATCTCTGCAAAGGTCAGCAGGACTTAGATACATCTCTGGCACATACACAGGCAATACTCAAAACAGGTTAATTTGTATTGTATTTTTCTTTATTTACGCTGATATAACTAAAGCCAAGGTAAAATTTGAAGAGGAATTTCCATGAGTGGAATGTGCTCAACTGGTTCACGAGGAGGGGAAGAGAAGCGCAAGTAGAAGTCCTGTAAAAGAGAATGAGAAAAAAATACCAAAAATCCAGCGGAATGATGTCCAATGAGCACTGACTATTAAACACTATGATACTAAAAAACCCACTTTGCTCATACAAAAAGTAGAGCTGAATGGGGAACAATAATAAAAAGGTAAAATATAAAGCGTTTTTCTTTTTACACAGTTTTGTTACACACTGTGCAAACTCACTCTCAGTCTATCTGTATTTATTGATTTCATTCAAATAGTAAAAATCTCACACATTATGGACAATATTATTGCATTTATGCAGTGCTATGTCTTTTGGGGTTGGATGCCTTAATTTATTACGATGCAAAGCTATTCATTCTGCTTTATTAATGAAAGCAATTTATACAAGCAGTGCCTAAACCTGCTCTCATAGAAATTGGAGGGAATATTCTCCTCAGCTTCAATGCAGGAGGGAACAAACCTTTGCAATGTCATGCATCTGGGGAGCACAGACTTTGCTGGAAAACCTTTTATTTCTCTATACAAGAGGGTAAATGAGGAACAGAAAGACTATGCTCAACCTTAAATGAAAAAACAGTAGAGAAATAGCAATTCCGTTGTCTAACTATTTCTTCCAAACAATCAGTAAGCAGAATAAATGGAATAAAAACTGAAGAAATAAAGTTTGTATAGAACTGTATGACTGCAACGTACAGTATTAAAGGTATGCTTTGCGAAGCAATTCTGTGGGGAAATAAATGTATGCTGAAGTAAGCCAATGAAAGGCTGACTGAATACAAAGTGCTGTTTATCTTACACCATTACAGACTAAAGACAGAGTGTCCCAGAGCCCCCTCCCTGTCCTTACTTCACATACCTGTGTTATGTCTTGAGTGCATTAAAACCAGAATTCTCAGTTCACCTAGACTGGAACTGGACAAGCCTCACCTGGGGAAAACCTCTGTCACAGGGTTTCCTACCAGGAAATGTACAGCTTATGAGTGACCATTGCATGATCTATCGGTGGCTTGCATCTTTGAGTAAAAATCCTTAAAAGCAAACCAAATTCAAGGGAGGGAAACATGAGACGTGCAGGCCTTAAGTAAGAGCCCAGGATCTATGGCAGGGGGGCTGGAACTCGATGTTCTTCAAGGTCTTTTCCAACCTAAACCATTCTATGATTCTATGTTTCTATGATATGTTGGTTTCACTGAGCACAAGCTCGTCTCTTCTGAACCTACCTGGTGTTGCACCAATCGGTGAGAAAATTGATGGTGTTTCTGTGTTCGTTCTTTTGTTGCAGTTTGGTGAACATATTCATCTTGGCTGTTTTAGGTGTTAGCATGAAACTCCAGAGGAATTACTTTTTTTAATGCTAAAGCTTTCCTTACAGCTGTCCATTATTGGTCATTCTGTCTGGACTGTGGAAATGGCTCGCCTCCTTCAAGAGCTCAGGAGATACATTTCAGAACCTTAAGGGCTTGGCTAAAATGGACCTGAAGGGAATGAGCACTATGGTGGCAAACCTTAACCAAACAACTAAAAAAGGTCTTTCCTTCAATCAAGGCTATTTATCCAATAACAGACCAAACCAATTTCACTACATTATTTGCTTGTTGCCTGAATTTAGATGGGGGGGGAAAAAAGTTGCTTTCCAGCATTGTGGAAGTACAATAACTCGATACATTCCCTCAGCAGAATGTCATATATTCTCTCATCCTGCAATTAATCTTGTAAAAGAGCAAACAAAGACACAGAATTAATCAACCACTGTGACAAAAAGATTGTGATGGAAAGATGAACCCAGCTAAAATTAATTTTTTGAGCGACAGCTTGAAGCTTAAACAAGTGGAAAACATGGTGCAAATTGTACCTAGCTGGAAGAAAGGGGTTTTAATGAGAAATGCAATGGCACAGCCATACTAATCAGTTATAAAAACATGAGCCACCTTGGACCACTGAGTGAATATCCTCCCCATTCCGGCATTTTTCCTTCTCTTGTACAACACGCTGGAGGGAAGCAAAGACTGTACAGCGTCAATCACCCAGAGCGAGCTGCAGAGCTGACGTGCCGGTGCGTTTGAGGGAGCAGATGAGTGGATTTGTGCTCATGTGCAAATGACTGAGGCAATGTCCTTTGGCAAAGGCTGTATGATTACTGAAAATAGAAGGTGATTGAACGTTGCATGTATGCTCTGTTCCGTACTAGACATAAGATAAACGGCAAGTGTCCCGTGAGCTACCTTTATGTCTGTCACACACCGACAGCTGTCAGGTAAGGAGAGAAACCCTGGGCTCCTCGTGCAGGCATCATTCTGCAGCTGCAGATAGGACAAGCACCAGGGAAATCACATGAATGTCAGCTGGTGTTCAGACCCTTAAGCCTTCGTTGCTGGCTGTAATACAGCAGACACCATCACCTTCTTATATTTAGGGATGTTTGGCTTTGTATGTTTTGTTTCTTCGAGGTTTTTTTTAGTGTGAGGGTTTTTTTTTTTAGAGCTGAGAAGTCTTCTGTGTTCCTTGTTTCCTTGAACCTTCAGAGAAAATCAGGTAACCTTTCCCCCAAAATGCATGCTTTCCTGTATTGCTAAGGTTGATGGAAGTCAAGGAGCAGCCTGGTTACTCCTCCCACGGATTGCTGGATGAAGAGAAATTAACCCTCCCCTGTTGCAGCTGAATTTCATCTCGAATAATAAAAGGGGTGGGTAAATGCCAGCTATTTCTCATGTTCTGCTCAACTATTGTTTAGTTCTCTTTACCTCTGGTACTCTCCAAGTAACTGAAATGCTGCTTTTTTTGTAGCAATGAAATAGTATTCTTACTTTTCTTTTTTTTTGCAAGTGTTTTGAAAGCATCAGTGTGGGGTTTTTTTCTTCCAAAGTTTAACAGCCTGATAGACACGTACAAGTACGTGGTTTTGTTCAAGGTAACTTCCTAACTTTCCCTTTTTAAGGCTAAAAAGACTGGTTCACTTAGAGTTCCTTTGTTGTTTCTTTTTTTTCCAAGTGGAAGTGTAAAGCTAGTAAATATTTATGTAATTGTAGTGATGATAATAACATGATTTCTCTTGGTTTTCAAACCTATGTCAGGATTTGTAAAATCTTGTTTTTAAACAACAAATCTAAGCCCATGAACTTCCTGGCAGTAAGCTGTCTTTATCTAAGTTTTCTGTATGTGAGATTTATTCCTTGAAAGAATGCTTGAAAAAAGTACTATGAAACAGAATAGTTTTAAAAGTCTGTAGGAAGAACGAAGTACTCTTCTGTGATAAAATATGATTGATTGGCTCAAAGAAGGTTTGCTGTACGTCTCAGTGCCTCAGATGGAAGGAGTATCTTCAGCTGATTAATGATCATGTATTTTTCTATGATTCCTTGAATGGCAAAAACGTACTAAAAATGGACCTTTTTATGGAAGTGAAGATAAATGCCTAAGATGTGCATGAGATGCATATTAACACTGACTATATTGAATCTTAGTCCTTTTTTTTTGCTTTCCTGTCCCAAGTCCTATGGACTTTAAAAATGGAGATAACTTAATAGATAGCAAAACAAAACGTAGCATATGGAATGATGGGGCTGACTCCCATGCAACACCAGACTTGAGCCAGTGGGATTTTACTGACTTCAAAGGACATCCCTCTTGGGTACTGTTAGCAGAATAGGGTTTGTAATCAGCTCTGTGCATCTGCAGCTTGCTCCCTTCGCTTCTCGACATATTCTTGCTTCCACTGCATCTTTGCAGCCTTTTCTGAGTGATGTTTCAAATGTACAATTAAGTGACAAAACCTATTCCTTACCCACCAAAGGTGAGATGAGCCATTACAAAATGATTTCTAAACAAATGCCTCATCATTGTGCTATATTCAGCTTCTGATTTGTAAATCCAGAAAAATAAGACACAGCTAATCAATGTCCTCCTCCCTCCCTTCCCAAATGTTAGGTTTTTTTTATCTTGATAGAAGTCATTATAATCATATGGGAAAAATATTTGTCAAAACAGCACATATACCGTACCTGTGCAGAATGTCATGGTATACCATTTCCTCTCTCTATCTGACAGCTACTATTGTTTCCCTTCAAGTCTCCTCTACTACAAGCTAGTTTATTCCAATTACTTCAAATGCTCATTGTAGGTCATGCTTTCTACTCCTACAGTCATCCATTCTTTTCATTTTAATTTTAAAGAATTGAGAGAGAGGAAACAATATGTTGCAATTGACTGACACTCATATGCTGACTCCTGGTTAATGCTGGGTAAAATGGAATGGTTACTTCTTGTGTCTGCCAAGGAATATTCCAGTTCGTACATCTGAATGTGCTGTTATTCTCTTTCTACACTGGCCTATGTATGCTATGAGCCAGATTCCTACCGTATCTCTGTTACTTCAGAGATTTCACAAGATGGGTATTTTTTTTCCTGTTGTTTTCTGTTCTGCAGTTCGTGTACTGAAACTCAGAGAAGAGCACGATCTCAACCCAACATACCTCAGTCTGCTTATATTTTGCAAGAATTAGAATGTTCTTTTATTTTTGTGCTTATTTTGTTTTTGAATGTATATTCTGTTAACATTCTTATTTTAGTTGTACTGCTCAGACTATGACAGCATAAGGAAAGCATTTTATTAAGACACAGGAACCCTCTTTCTTAATTGATTGTAATTGCAGAAAAATGCACTCAATTGGATGCAGTTCTTCATAATCAAGGCTGCCTCCAGGCTCTCTCACCATAAATAACCTGGTCTGTGAGCCGCAGTAGCTCATCTTCCTCCCCCATGTCTTTCCCAGGTTGAACAGTTGTACAGTGACATCTGTGGCTGCGCTCATCACGCTGTGCACCAAGGTTGAACAGCAGCAAAGCTGGGAGAAAGCCGAACTTTTCAGTCTCTATCATACATTGTAAACCATATTTCAGGAGAGCCACAGAAATGAGTAAGGCCGATGATACCAGAATGGGGAGAATTATCTGAAACAGCCTAACTTGGGTCAGCTGAAGATAGATGTTGTGGTATCTGGAACTTTTCAGGATTATAAGGCAAATGCAAGGAACTCTGATAGTTCCTTCTGGAGAAATAATTCTTCCTTGTAAGAAAAAAAAAATGATGGATGACTGCAACTATGAAGTTCTTCCTTAATAAGTACACCCACATTTTCAGTTCAGAAAGGGAGATTTACAAGACCCTCTTGATCTTTATTCTCCAAGAAGAACAGGCTTTCCTGCTTCTGTTGGCTAATACTTCCATCCCTTCTACACCCCACTGGTTGTGCTGGTTAACCCACCTCATTCTCATGCACTTCTCTTCCCATTCTCCTCTATCTGCCCCCTAAGGCTAGCTTGTCAGATGAAGAGGATCGCTTCTTGCTCTCTCTAATTGTCTCTGAAAAGCTTTCAGTCATGTGCTATGTCATCTTTATCCAGCAGAGTGAAAATAAGAAATATCTATGAAATTAAAACCTAGCAGAAGTAATTTAAATAACGTCTGGATTTGGGAACAAATTTTAGGATGACTAAAATTTGAGTTGAATTTCTACATTCAAGTTTCTCTCTGGTTTGTAAAATTACTTTGCAGCACAAAAGAGCAACAGATGTGATTATAATCTTTCTGTCAGTTCCACCTGCTCTATTGTTTTATCTGTCTCTTCCTTCTACTGAAGTTTGCTCCCGTGGTTTTATTTTTGTAAGTAAAAAGATGTCATCAATTAAAAATTCTTATCTTTGCTGATTATTTCTGCAAACACCTCTCAGAATTATACTTCAGGTTCACTTTGAAGCCTTAGTTTTTCAGACCTTTCTAGAATTCATCGTTAGCCAGAGAGAAGTACGTATGTGATGTCTGGGCTTACAGGTCAGGACAGCCGTTGTAAACACATCCTATTCTTCTGAAAATGCTGAGGTTATGAACTGGCTCAGGAATGACTACCATCTTCTAGACAGTCATCACAGCACCAGATCTGGTAGCATCCTTGCAGCAAACAGCTGGGGGAAAGGGTGATCAGAACAAGATGACCAACTGACTTTGGAGAAAAAAGTTAAATCAACGGACAACATGCGGCTGTAGATTCCCTGTCACTCCAGCAGTGTCAGTAGTTTGGAAGGAAGGAAGCAGAGAGAGAAAGAAGAAGTGGGAGACCCCAGAGGAGCATGAGAAACATCTGCTGCTCTTGTCTCTTGTGGCCCTGGCATATGGACCCTCGTGAGCGCTGGACCTTCTAGTCTGCTTTTCAACACATATTTGAGGCCTCTGGGGGCTTCCTTGCTTCGATACGCTGCGGACACCCAGCTGTACGTGTCTTCTGCAACAGATGTGCTCTCCAGATGTCCCCAGGACTTAAGCAGAAGTATATGTGGAGCAGCAGCCAGCTACACTCAGCTCCAGAGGAAGAGGGTGTTGATAAAAAGAAGGCGCTGTTCCAGCAGCTTGCCCTGATATTGGCTTTAGTTCACTGCTCTCCTGCTGTCATTGAGGCAGACTGGAAGGTTCTGCACTGACAAAGGAGACACTTTTCCCCACACTGTTTGTGAGACCTTAAACATGTCCTATACATCAGTCACCACTAAGCTACACTAGAGCAAGAGTGTTGGAGGTCTCAAATCTGACAGCTAGTTCCACGTTGACGGGACAGTGGTTGAGCAGCGCATGATGCCATTCTCCAGACCATTTTTATTTCCCTGAAAAATTAATTTTTGGGGGAAATTTTATGAAGGTTAATTATATATGGAACTGAAAGAAAAATCTGACATAGTTTTTACCTCCTAAAATAAAGATATTCCATGGCAAGCCTTCCTTTGAAACCTGTTGTGAAGCCAGCTAAACATATATATATTAGTAAAAAGTAAATACAGGTTGGATGCAGCCAGTACAAGGGCCAGCAAATGAGTTGAGCAGCTCCCCAGGCAGCATACTGCAGGCCCTTTATTTTGTGTGTAATTGCGAGTATGCAGCTGCTGTGCTGCACCCAAGCTCCTCTCGATGTGACTTTTCCACCGTCCTTTATCCAGCTTATTAGTATTAACGCCTCCTGACCCGAGCCTCATTTCTGTGGTTTACTTTTCACCTCTTTCCTGTCTCCTTTACTCAGTACTTCTCCACCCACCCTAGGCTGGTAGGGTACAGTGATGGCTTTTGCATCTAGGTTATAAGCGTTTTGAGGATGAGAGCAGCTGAGTAGCGGAACCAGAATGATAATTAATGGGGTTCTTGGTTGCTGTCTTTCAAATGCCTTACCCCTGCATAGTTAAGAGCTTTATCTAGCTGCCGTTTTTCATATCTGTATTATTGTTGAGATTGATATGACTACTGATACAAGTAAGGATTAAAAGATCATCCCTAATATGTTTTCGGGGTGTGTTTTAGCACTGCCGGATGTCTGTAGTGTGTAGCTGTAGAACTGAGATGAGTGTTGCTGGCTGCGTATTTAATGTGTTTGGTGGAATTTGGAGATTTTGGGTAACACTTACTGTCTCTTCTTTAGGCAATATGTTCATAGTTGGTGAACGATGCTGCAGAATAATAATAAAAAAAAAACCAACTGGCACATGTTCTTTCTCTTAAGGCAAGGAACTTAGTGGTGCATAATTTTTCTACATCTACCATGCAACCGTAGGTGCTGATGTTTTGCAGTCGTTAGATATTTTTCTCTGTGTAGACTTCAGTAATTAGCTGAGTACTAAATACCCCTTGGCAAAAACCAATATGAAGCTAATACCTCACTTAAACTTCGCCAACACCTCATTTTGAGAACTTAATTGATTTTTATGTGTGCTCGCCTTTGTATTAGGAGTGAGGAGCAGAAAATTCCTCACGAGCCTAGAAAGTGTTCTTAGTCTTAGATTAACAAATTCCTATATACATATCCTAAATAAATAAGGCAGCATTCAAGAAAAAAATAAATGGTAATCCCAAGCATACTATGTTTGTTGTCCTTTTTTTTTTTGTTGTTGCTCCTATAACTCCTCCTTTTTTCATAAGAACAAGTAAACTCGATTGTATTAGCAGTAGTAGAAGAAAGATAAGAGAAGAAAAAAAACACCACACAACCCAAACAGCTCACACTCCCACAATTCAGAATGTCAGCACTACAAACAGACTGCAGATGGGTGAAGCAAGGAGCTGGGTGGTTTTATTTTCTTT
>NW_009646744.1:3816254-3847067 GCF_000708025.1 Charadrius vociferus | reverse complement strand
AGTTAAAACAAAAATACAAACAAAGAAAATATATTTGTAGCCCAGAAATAGTTTAGTGCAGTCACTTTGACTTATGATTGCTGCTTTATTCTTCATTGTTGCAAGTCCCCACCAGCCAATCTGGCCACTCCTTCTGCTGGACTGATTTCATGTCAATCATCTACTAACAGTAGCAGAATCCCATCTTAAACAATGGGTCTTTTGTTATCAGAAATCAACTTTATCTTCAAAACAGTTATCTTTTAAATTACCATCATGGAAAGGATGGGGGGAGAAGGTTTATTTTCCAATTTTTTCTCCAAGAGCTTGCCTTTTATGCACAAAGCCTCTGGAAGGAAAGGCATTGTTAAAGCAGCATCAAAGAATTCAAAGAAAGAATAACCTTTTCTCAAAGCAGGGGTGGCTATTTAATGAACAATTTGCTTAATTTTTAGCCACCTTCTCCTTTCAGATGAAAAGCAATAGAAATACATGTCAAAGAAACCAATCATGGCAAAATCTCTGTCCAATAGGCAGAGTCTAATAGAAAGAGAAGATAGTACAAAGGACTGAAAAAAGCAGCTCTTCTTTCTTTTTCCCTCTTTTGTTGCAAGCACAAAGATAAGTGCATGGCAATCAGATGATTTTAATGAACAATCCAGTTGTTTGGCCTGGATGGTATAATTCCAGATGCAATCTGTAGAAGCTGTTTGAATATGAACCGGTTCCTTTCTAAATTTTCACGCACCTGCCAGGAGCGTACGGTTAGCTGTCAAGGCAGCGTTGTTGCAGTGGATCTGTCTTCTCTGGTGCGGGCAAAGATACGTGAGAGAGCAGTTGCAAGAAAAAATAGTTTTGAATCCTTTTCTCCCCCGCACGCTTTGCAGGGATTCAGTTTTATAACAGTGTGCAGGACCTCTCTGGTTTTGAGTAAGGTGTTCCATCTGCACTGAATATAATATCTGCGGTGATTATAAAAATCCCGAAGCTTTGGAGCTAAAAATTCTACTGTGTGCAATCAAATTCATATGTGAATATGGAAGCACAATATGATCTTTTTTGTTACACTTATTAGCTTGTTTTGGAAACGTCTGCGTGCCAGATGTGATGTAGAAGTGGGAGACAGATAGAAGACCACTGATTGTAGTATCATGCTCGATTACCCCTAAGAGATTCAATTGATAAACACACAGAAGATCTTCAATATTCAGGGAAACTGTCTGTTGGTAAGATAGTTGGAGAAGTCATATGAAAAGCCTCTTTCTACCAAGCACATTAAAAGATCTCTTAAAATTCCAGGCAAGTTTTGAGCAAGTCGGGACTTGTGGACAGCATTTGCTGCTAGCCACTGTCTTCTTTCCCCCCACTTCTTGTTACCACAGTCTTTTTGATGACATATTTGAAAAATCAGGCCTCAAGCTGTATTTTTCCCCAAGAGTGGCTGCTTTTCTCTTCTTTCCATCTCTTCAAAATCCAAACAAGCATATGTAAAACCTGAACATTACATTTATGTAATCAATTCAATATTTTCTCAAAAGCAAAACATGAAAAATAGCTCTCTGTGAATAGAGAAGTTGAGAGGACTTCAGCGTATGAAGAACATCTATATTGTTGACAGTAATTATAATGTTCCTTTTTTCCCCCTAATGGTTTTATTGCTTGTATTATTACTTCTTTTCTTATGAAAAGAATTATGTTTCTGGAGTTTGTGAAGAGATTCGGATCTACTAACTAGACCTGGGGAGGCGAAGCAAAAATCTTATTCATCACTTGAAACAGCTCATAGCAAAGTATGGAAATAATAACTAGTTGGAAAATTAAAGTGATTTCCATGGTTAGTATTTTGTGCATATTTTTGACTGTAGCTACTAAGGGCTTATTTTGGACTCTAATGAGAAATTTATAGTTGCATGCCTGAATCCAGAAGATTAAATATAGGTATTACAGGTTGCCTGGATGATTGTGCTCGATTCTCATCTACTGAAAAAGCCGTATTTTCACCACCCAGTTTCAGTAATTCAGTATTGAAAGGGTCTTTCTCTGCTGCACCTTCATGCGAAGAGCATTCTAGACTTTTTAAGGTGCTGGGCTTCTCAGTCTCACAGCTGGATGTACTGAGGTATTGGATGTGGAAAGAATTGGCATCGTTGTGTGTTTGTGTTTTACCTATGACTACAATGCACTGGCTTAGCTCTGCAGCCTGTACCTGATGGTGACAGGAACATCCTATGAGTCGGCAAAGATGGGAAATCCCAGGAGGTTTTAGAAAGGAAATCCTAGGATATTTTTTCCATAGGAAGTTCAACTTTTTCTTATTATTATTCATTTGGGAATATGTATTTTCCTGTCTCTTTTCAATCAGGGTTCTTGTTTAACTGTTTTTCTTCACTGTGAATCTTAAACATAATACAGTACAGCGTACACAGATTTCAGTTCTTTGCCTTTAAAGATATACCCTCAGATTTCCAGCTGATAAACTCTAGGGATTGATGTGTGACAACTTATTGATACAGCAATCAGAAGTAATTAAAAAATACAAGTCATGAGTAAAACCAACTTGAACAAAACCTAGAATTAAAATACATATTTTATCCTTTTTTATCTAGCCTCCTTATCAAAATGATAATGCTTCGCCTAATTTGAAATGTTAATTGTGTACTATAGGTAAAGGATCAAGGGAAACTGTATGTACATGAAAGTGTAGCTTTGTGGATGATGCGTGACCTGCATTTGCCAGTTGTGTGTAGCACTGGACTGACAAAGCATCCCACAGGTTTGCGATGAGAGCTTCTTGTACAAATGCAATTCTTGCCCTTCAGCTCTAAACTAGACCATGTTCTCCCACCCTTCACCTCTTCTGTTTTCATCCTGAGCATATGCTTTTTGCTTCCTGATGACAAAATCCAGTCATATTTAATATAAATTATTTTGCAATTCTTCTTGCATTTTTCTTATCCTGTTTCTGTAGTCTCCAACGAAGAAAATGCTGTGTTAAAGTTTTTTGGTCCCTTTTCTAATGAGAGCAACTAAAATCAATTTACTTGGCCTACTGTGAACTTGCCTGACTCTTTTGGGAAGGTGAAGAACTTGTAAAATTCATAGTTGCACTGGTCTCTTGAACAGAAAAGGACAACACCTGCTGAAAAATATGATAGTCTGAGCACGAGTGCTGGATATGATGGATGCTGACAGGCAGGTGAGAGTAAACAAGGTAATAAGAAGATATTTGTCAGCATCATAGGGGCTGATTTTCACACGCCAATCGCTTGAATCCTATCAAGACTTTTTAAAAGCCTTATGAGAGGAAAAACTGGATGGTTTGACCACAGACAATTAGGTGGTCTGGCAAATTTTGGGGGAGTTAGATAAGGAAGAATGGTAAGCAAGGTGGTGACGTGTCTTTTAAAATTTGACACAAAGACAACAGAGGGAGGGTTTGTGGATGGTTCAGAGCTCTGTTAGCTGCTCCGTGTTGGATGGGTGAGTTGGCTCATGAAGGACCATGAAAGGGTGGACAATCAGCTCATGCTAGCAGAGCCTGAAGCGAGTAAAGCAGTATAACATGTGAAAAACAGATGTCACAGCCACCAGGCCATGCAAGGGAACAACCTGTGCAGCAGAATTCAGAATGGACAAAGAAAGAAATTTGTAATAAATAGATGAAAACTTGAAAATGAACTTTTAGCCTATTTCTAGCCTCAGAAAAGCTAGGAAAAATTTGGTTTTGGAGGTGAGTTGCATAAAAATCTCTGTGACCTAGAAGAAGAATTGAAGGTATTACCTAGGAAGTAGGACTGGATGACTCTTGTCCACAGTGATAGAAAAATGGAAGATTTGGGAAGATTACAGAAACTTTTGGCTATATCTATACTGGGCTTGAAACAGTGGATGAAAACATGAGGGGAATAATCCATAAAGGACACGATGAAGTTTTAGATGCACGTGAAAAATGCAGAGAGATAGAGATATGAGATGGTGTCTGGATTTGTTGGTGTCAGAGACCAGAAAAGGGACCAGGGCAGAGCTATGTTTGCTTTCCCAGAAGCCACAGAAGGTTTCTCAGAAGGTAGAGTCACACGCAAGTAGACCCCTCTGAAAGGCACTGATTTGCAAATTGGTACTAACTATAACCTGAATGGGGGTACTTCTGCAGGGCTTTCCTATGCTATGTTAGGAAAGAATAATAATAATTAATTAGCTTAATTTTCTCATTCTTGAGTACTGGTTCAACTTTCTGCCTACCAGTGTGCCAGCTCAAATGCATATTGAGCTGCCATGCTTGATGATCAGGAAAATACATTTCTAGTCACTGTTTTATGAACATAACCCAAAAGTTATTTTAAAGTTCTTTTATTTTTAATTTACAGAAGTTGACTTTAGTTTGTGCACATAAAAGGCAAACGGATGGATAACTTCCATTTTCTTGTTCTTTCATTCTCCCATTCTCCTGTTCTCTCTTCTTTAATTCCATGGTCCCCTCTCTCTCTACTTTTACTTATGCATGAGATTTTGCAAAACTGTTCAGTCTAGGACATACAACACCATTGCCTACAAACCATTACACTGATGTCTCTCTTTTAATGTAAAACAATGTGAGTGTGTCCATCCCATAAAAATCCCACCAAACTTTGAAGCAAGAATCTCATGGTCTGAGAGAAGTGATGAGAAATGGATAGTAACTTTTTCACAGGTTGTTGTTTTTATTTTCCCACACAATGAGCTCTTTACCTCCGGGTTAGGAGGAGTTTCTGTGTCTACTTTAGCACACAGCGAGGTCTACAAGGGCAGATCCATATAGCAAAGCAGTTCTTGCTGAGGTCTCATGCCGTGCAGTTCAAAATGTTTAATAGCTGAAAGCTTTGGTGTCCTTGAGAAGGACCAGCTCAGTTAGTTACGGAAAACTCTGCTAATGTGAAGGTTATGTGTAAAGTTTGACTTTTATTTCTCCCTTTACCAGAGTTGAGTTATGACTTGCAGAGTGAGTCTGTTCTGTTAGTCAAGCACCAAAAATACTTCAGGTAATATGTTGTACTAATGCAATAATGATTCCTTAAAGAGAGAGAGAAGTGTGTGACTTCTTCAATGTTCAGAAGCGCATTTAAGGGTGGGGGCTACATAATGCTGTGGTTTTCTCACATTTGTCGTAGAGAGCTGTTCTTCTAACGCATGCTTTTATGAAATAGTTTGGATGAGTCAGTCTTACATTTATCTCACAGGGACTTGGACATTTTTTTTTGGATCTGGACAGTCATTCAGCAATATATTTTTATAGTGAGGGTTTCAATTTCTATTTTAAGCCAGTTTTAATTTCCTTCTTGGCTATATTTAAAGGGAATCAATTACTACAGTCCATTTCCCCAGAATAACTTGATGGACATAGCTTTTGTAACATTGCATAAATTAGAAATATTTTCTCTTTATTACTTCATGTAGCTGCTTCATTTATTAACTTGTGCTGTGGGGAAAAAAAATTTTGGATCTGATTCTTTCACCTGCAAGTAATTTACTGTGAGACATTTTGCTTTATTGGATTCGGGGTTAGCTTCCAAAATGGCAAGGGAAAGAATTTACAATTTAAGGAGAAACATGTATTTTGGCATTGCATAAATATATTTATGTTTTTACTTGGCACCTAATTTCAACTTCAGCTCTTTCTGTTGCTTTTGTATAACAACTAGAACAGTCTTGTCAGAATTTCTTCTGTATTAGAGGTCTTGGAAAGTGTAAGCAAATGCCGGTGCATTTCTAAAATTTAAAGGTTCCCCAAAAAGGTCAATCAGCCTAGCCTTGTCTAATCAAAATACAAGCAGTACCCTTGTAGCAGATCTCTAAGGTGATCTGAGATGCCTTGAGAGAATTTGAGAGTTCCCTTGTTCCTTTGCTGCCCCTGATTCCCAGCACTATAGCAGGAGAACATAAAACAAGACATAGCCCTGCACTTTACATTAGGTCAACTAACTTTGCACAGAGGCCAATTCCTTCTGAAAATGAGCAATAATACTGATAGTGTTTATCTTATTCTAAGATCTTAAAATATCTGGATGTCTAAGTGATCCTGTTTCTCTCTTCCCATCTGGAGTCCCAGCAGTGGGCTGGCAGACATAGCCAGCAGCAGCTCTCGTCTTTCATCCCTCTAGCAGGGTTTCTATCAGGCCTTGGATCTTCCACTGACAACTACTCCTCCTGAGCACTTTGCAGGACATTTTACTGAGCCAATATTGAGGACAGATACTTGGAACAGGATCCCCTGGATTACCAAGGTCTGGAGTTACAAATTCCTAATTTTCCACAGTCTTAACCAAGTACATTGCTTTGGCCAAAGTCCTCAGGCTCCTGCTCCCACACAGGTGCCCTTCTTCCCACATTACAAGGACTCAGGCAGGTGTGCCTGCTCTGTAGGGCACCATCCCAAAGAGGAACTTTGGGCCCTGGACTCCTCTGCCCTCTGGTCAAGAGCTGTAGGAGCCACTGGCTGCCTGCATGCTGCTGCTCCCCTGGGTAGTAAATAGTGCTTATGGGAGACACAAGTCCTTGCTGCCACCTACTTCTTCGACTTTGTTGCAGTGAGCGATCTTGAACTGAACTCCAAAGTGAAGCCTGACGTTATTAAGTCAAGAGGAGTCTGTTGCTCACTTGACTAAAACTTGGATATAACTTTCTTTTTATGGAGTCAGTGAGTAGTTGACTGGGCCACACATGCTAACAAGTTTAAGTCTTTTTCTCTTTGGAAAAACTGGTTCAAGAACCATTAACTTCCAATTTGAGAGCGCTGGGTTGCAAAGTAAAGCAACGTGTTTAGTAAATGCCTTAAGGCAGTGCCATGTTCTGTTCAATCCCTATAATCCCACCTGGTATTGGACAGGGACCTCTGAACTTAAGTCTTCTCTCAGGCTTCAGTGATTGGGAGTGGAGCCCCAAAAGCGTGTTTCTATCGCTGGTTGTGTCAGTGTGTCTGTGTGATGCTGGGAGGAGTGACGAGATGTCTGTGCCTGGGGAGGCTGGAGTGAGGGTGCAGGAACAGCTTCATTAAACTCTTTTGTGTGTCTTTATATATAGTTTTTCTGTATGCAATTTGCTATATTGGTTTATAATAAGGAACAGTTTTCATGTCTGCTGCACTACAAACTGTTCCATCTATCAGTGACTCATCTGGCAGTGCAGCACAAAGAAACAGCCTGGATTAAAAATGCTTTTGTATATGGAACTGACAGAGATTTGTCAATGTTTGAAACTTTCCCATCACGAGAGATTTTTTTTCTCTTCTTTTTGGCTGCCACTGTCTTATATTATGATTCCTGATCTTTTAAGACTCAGAAAAAAAATAAAGGAGAAAATTAAAGCTTTTTTTAGCATAAGAGGAGTGAAGAAAAGTTTATTGTTTTTTCAATTACTGTTGCATAGTATGTTCCCACGTGGCTGTTGGGTTTTCCTGCTCTCTGTAAACAACGTGAACTGCAATCACAGTTAGTTTGATTCATTTCCATAGCTTCGTTTGGGGCTGTTATCTGTCTCACAAGGAAAAGCCATCAATTCTGACACTGTTTAATTTACTTTTATTGTACTACAATATTAGAAATGGATGCTTATGTGTGTATTTGATTATACAGAAAATTAATCTTTTTTACGCTCTCAATAAATATGAATGGTTGCCCAATACTTCTCGTTTTATTGCTGCCTCTTTCAGGCTCAGTCAGGCTCCCTTTGAAGTTAGTTGAATTTGCTATTTATCTCAAGGTTAGCATGAAAGCCCTTCGACTTTTTTTTTCTTTTGTTTAAGGATGACTGCATGGGTTTCAGGCATGTATCTAGCACAGAAACCACAATCCTACAGATAATTTCTTACACAAGTAAAATCCTATTGTGTACATCTGATTACTGTGAAAATCAAACCCCTGCTGCTAGAAACTTTCACAGTTCACTTTTCAACTGAATACACTTAGGGTGTATGAATTGATGGGATGTACAAATTATTTTTAATTATTATTATATATTATTATTAAAGAGTATTATTAAATTGTTTCTTTAAAACTTCTTTCCACTGATGGTCAGGTTAAGACACACATAAATAATAGCAAATGATCAGTAAATAATGTTATTAAAGTAGAAAGTAATGGGTTGCTCTGCAAACAAACCTTTTAAACTTCCTGCTAAGTGACAGTAATTACAGAGCACGTCTCACAGATTCTCACCCACGACATAGAGGGTATTGAAAAGTGTCCTGTTGTATCAGATGTGGACACTTCTATTTGCAAGGGGACAGCTGCCGCTCAGCTCTGTTCTAATGAAAACATGACGAGAAAAATCTAAATCACAAAGTGGTTAATGCATTTCAAAGGAAAAAATATTATGATTAGAGGCCATAAATATTTATTCTTTTTCTTTTTTCCTGTGGTTGCTATGTAAGGTACTCTGTAAAGGATAGCCAAGGTTACACAATGACTTTCTAGAAAGTTTGCTTGAGCATGGGAAATACCACTGTTTTTTTGCATCGTAACTTATTTTGGGGGTTGTGACAGTGTGAGGATCCTGTAGTTCCACTGCACAGCAATGTACCTCTGGAGAGCATTAAATGCCGCTGTTACAGACTCTAAATCTACAGGCTGCTTTTCTTGATATATTTATCTCCATGACTAGACTGACATGTGCCAGACACTGTGTTTGGGGCATTCTCCTGCTGTCACTAAAGTGAACAGCAAAATGAATATTCCTCATGTTTTGCAGAAAACGGGTGGGAGGCAAGAATAGCATAAATGACATATCGAGTCTATTAAAGCAGAGGCTGACATTGGTGGCAAACTGTAGCTAAATCCTGTCAGGGAAAAGCTTTGTAAATTGCTATGTCAGATGTTGGTGTCTCTTGCTGTGCTGTGAAATCCTGTGGATCATGAATGTTGGGCTAGGATTCAGCATGAATTGTGCTGCTTGGTTTTTGATGTCTTCAGAGAGCCCACTAACAATCAGGAAAACACCATAATGATCATGTAGCCTTGTGCCATGAAGGTGTCGTCTTCTGTCTGCTGTTCAGCCAGAGTCTGGAGGATCTCATCCCCCAGAGGAGGGGTCAATGGGGAAGCAGTGAGAAAACCTCTTACTAAACCCCAGATTCTTATGGCGATGTATCAATTCTAACACCACTTCCCTTGGCAAGTTTCTCAAAGCAAGGAGATGTGGCTGAAAATCGCCTGCAATAGTCTGCTTCAGGTGTGAGAGATTCAGACACTTGGGGTTGGATTTGTGATGTGATGGATTTCTGGTCCTCATCCCTTTCCTCAGCAGCCCACCCAAATACCAACACAGCCTGGCACAGGTCTAACACGAAATTCATCTCCCCTTTCATGCTCCTCGGAAGCTCACCTCTGATGAAGATTCTGTGATTCTGTGATGTTATTCACTTAAAAACTTCCCTTCTGCAAGAAAAGTTTTAACAAGGTAACTTTTAAGTCTGTGAGATAAATTAAAAACCACTAGAAAAGATATAAAATTCACCCCTTCCTAAATCTTTAGATATGCCACCTGGTATTAACTCGATAAAACTTCGCTGTACAGAAAAAAACTAAAACCTCAACATCAGAAGCCTTAGTTCAGAAATTGCTATGGTTGTCTTTTGGTTTTGTTTTTTTTTTTTTTGTTTTTTTTTTAATAGCATAAAACAGCAGTGGAGTGTTCTTTTGAACATTCCCATTGCCCTGCTCAACATGATCGGGAAATTGTTTGAAAGGAAATGAAATGCTAATTATATCTAAAAATGGCAGCGTCTGTTCCATCTGCATAACCTAACTTGTATGGCTGTCAATAAAATGTCAAACCTCTAAACAGACAGGTCTAGAATCCATGAAAATAAACTTGCCTTAAAATTGTAAATAGAGCAAAAATCTTTTAGATCTGAACAGTAATTGTACCTTGGAGCAGCTGATCCGTTTGCTGGGAACCAGGAGAGCAGTGGGGCAGGCACTGCTTAAATGAAATTGGGGAAAAACAAACACCTTTGTTGGTCTGTAAGGAGCAGGTATTGCACTGGAAA
Organism: Charadrius vociferus; assembly: GCF_000708025.1. Taxonomy (NCBI): domain Eukaryota; kingdom Metazoa; phylum Chordata; class Aves; order Charadriiformes; family Charadriidae; genus Charadrius; species Charadrius vociferus. The sequence goes on along the minus strand of NW_009646744.1, from coordinate 3,837,067 downwards.
CTGTTATGGACCAGTCTAACTTTACCTTACATAATGGGTATTGTCAGTTATAGGTAATCCTTGGTAATTAAGTATTGATCACCTTTGCTTCTTACGTATGGCAGCAGGAAAACACCTGTCCCCATGCAGCTGCTCCTGCTCAGTTTATTATTTTAAAAGGCACAGTCCATTTGGCTATCACTCCTGTGTAGGAAGGTGAGATGCAACTCCCTGTGGGTCACCTTTACCTCTTCAGCTGTAAATGTAGGTCAGCTGGCTGCCATGGAGTATGTTCCTTATCTGTAAAAGCACAAGTCCTCTTGTAAGAAAGCTCATTTCACTGGAGCAGAGAGTGGTCAAGCTGCTCTTGTGTCATTAGTAGTCCTAGCAGCCCTTTTTATATCTGTCCTGGACCACCTGTGTCACCACCTCCCCAGTGACGCAACCACTGCCAACGTTCTGCCTGCTGTGACGCAGTCGGGACATCACCAGGGTTGGTTTCCATCACTAGTGTTACATCACTGTGGTGTGGTTGTTATCTTCCACAACTCCAAAGATAACAAACAATTAAATAACAATAAAAAACCCTGAATGGTAACTCCTAAAAAAAAAAAAAAAGCCAAAACATTCTAACAAAAGAAAATCCCACCAACTGCTAATCCTGGGCAGGAAGATTAAATGCTGTGGCAGCGTTTTAGGGAACAACAGCTCAGCAAAGGGTAAAAAGGAATTAAGAGCAGCAGGTCCTACACACTGCCCAATTTTAAAGATAGTACTTGTTGCTGAGATGTGCAGGTTTGAAGACTAAGTTCTGGAAGAAAAACTCTTGTCAGGTTGACTGAAGGTTTTATTTCACAACTTTGGAATCAAAGAGATGTCCAATGCCAAATCTTCATCCACAAGTGGCTGGTAGTGCATGAGGGAATGCTCTTTTACTGTGAGCGTGACGGGGCACTGGCACAGGTTGCCCAGAGAGGCTGTGGAATCTCCATCCTTGGAGATACTGAAAAGCTGTCGGGACATGGTCCTGCGTAACTGGCTCTAGGTGGTCCTGCTTGAGTAGGAGGTTGGACTATATGACCTCCAGAGGTCCCTTCAAACTTCAATCAGTCTTTGATTCTGTGAATTCAAAAATTGTGACCCAAAATGAACATAGCAATCCTGTAAAAGTTTCTTTCACTAATTGCACAGTTATGGTGACTAGTGTCTCTTGTCTTTATGTGTCTTGCATCATTTTTTTGTTCAGTTGAGAAATTCCTTTGTTTTTCATCTACGCTGGTGCTGAACTATTTATACGAGTGTTTTGCCCTGAGCCTACCTCAGGGTTTTCGTACCTGGAGTCAGCTTGTTTCTGTCCTCACTGTAACTCAGCCTGACTCGTACACTTCTGACTTCCTCCAGAGCAGACTGTGGGATAGCATGTCCTAGAAAAAAATCCTCTTGTCACTGTAATCACAGTTTAAGAATCTGAATTTCTTATTCCTTCCAAACTCTGTGTGTTTTCAGAGGGATATTTCAAAAGGGATATTGTGTTTTGCTGTTGTTTTTTTTTTTTTCTCTTAGTTTCAAACACCATTAAGAAGCCTCCTGCAGTTTTGCCTCATCTCCTTGTGCAGATACTGCTGTTGGTTTATAGAAGCCATTGTGTCCTTCTATGATTGATGTATTTATCTTTTGAAACATGATTGGGAAACCACATGCTGCTTTTTTTTTTTTTCTTTAAAGCACTTAAATTTTTTCCCTTAAGGAACAGAAATCCATTGACTCACATGTAACACCCCAAATCCCTCTTTTAATAGGCATGCTGCTTTCTCTTTTATTACATAGCTACTTCATCTTCTCTGAAATACCCATGTTTCAATATGAAAAAAAACAAATTCATTTAGAGCATTTGCTTGCTCCTGTATGCAGATTTCTTGTGTAGCTTCTCCTGACTGCTTTCCTCTGTTCCAATCACTTTGCATAGACAGAAACTCACCAGCAGCACTTAAGTTCAAAATAAAATAAGCTCTAAGAGGGAACAGTTTTCTTTTTCTTAGGCAACACATAATTATCCACTCCTCATTTCGTATGAAACTTATTTTCCCATTAAGCTTATAAGGGGCTGCAGATGTATCTTTCCCTTCAATCTCCAAAAATACTCCAATGTTGGATTTGCTTTCTGGTCATTTTAGCAGATCAATTTAAAGCAAAAAATCAGCAAGTTGCCATATCTGGAAACTGCATCCCTCTGTTTATCTACCTGTATAGGGACAGCCCCAAGGAAGACCAGACCTGAACTTCGGATGTACCTGTAAGCCACCTCCTTGTCTTCCTAAGCATCTTCATAGGGACAGTTAGTCTACTGGCATAGACTCGCCGTTTTGCTTACTACAGTTGAAAAGCTGGTTCTATACCCAGCACAGCAGGTACTGAAGTACATTGATTTTGGCCTCAGGAAGCAGCGAGGTTATAGTAGTGATGTTTTGGATTTCCCTTGGTGCGTAACAAGATGAAGCACACAGACAAGCTGCTAGGGAGGTTGAGTGTTTACTCAAGATTTCTGCTTAGAGATGGGAACTGGCTTTGCAGCTGCCTTTACACTATCAGACTCAAATTTCACGCAACAAGGATTTTGGCAATGCTGCGAAAGTATTTCCCTTTAAATATAATTTCTTTTTGGTTTTGACATACTGAAACAATCTTATAATCTCTGTGTTTTTATAAGGAAAAACTACTCCTTTGTTATTTCTTTCTGCATCCTAAACAGAATGATTTCATAGACTTACTTTGAACAAAACTGTGAAATCTTCCTTGTTTAATTCTGCATGCAAAGTGAGTAGGGGCAAAAGATTCTCACCCTTCTCATACTTAAAGCAGCAGACTGGAGAAGCAAGCTCACTTTCTGAATACTGAAAGAAATGTGACAGTATAAAGTGGCCACAGTCTGTAAAAATGATTGAGGTTTGGTTTAGGTAAAAACACTCTCTCTTCCTGAAAAAGAAAAAAACTTTTTTAAAAGGTGGCATATTTCTTCCATGCAAACCTAAGCAGGACCCTCAGTGCTACCTTCTAAAGCTTCCCATGGAAACCTGTTAGCAGAGGAAGCATTAGACTCTTTGACTACGCTTAGCCTCTTTCAAAATAAGCATAAAAAAAAAAAAAATAAAAAAAAAATCACACTGGTCAGAGATGTGAATCAAAATACATAAATCTGTGTCCAGTTATCAACTCAACATCTTTATTTATGAGAAAAAGATGGACAGGAAAGCTTCAGGAGGAGCATCATTCACACTGTCCCCAGGTGTTGTGGATAATCAGCCTCAAGGGAAGCCCTGTAAACTCAGTAGTCTTTCTACCTACTGCGTTTAGGTTAATTTTAGACCTTTAGTCATATCCTGGTGCCATTGAGCCAGAGATGCTGCTAAATAGTCCCCTGGGCTTCCTATGTCCTGTATGTACTGCAATAGATGGACAAACCCACGCATTATCCTTTGAGTATTCCCTTAAAATTCTGAACTGCTGGAGGAAATAATGTTAGATTTCCATTAGAACTTTGAAAAAGAGAGATTTCTCTCCTCTCCCATTATCACCTTGATAAATGTCTTCAAGATGCACCTTTTTGCCCTTCCAGGTTTCTCAGAAGAACAGTATAAGACAAGTGGCTTTCGTGAATCTTCTCTTATTGACAGGACTGTCTGTCTGTGTCTTGGGGAGATAAGGTCTTTTTATCTGGCTTTCAAAATTGGTTGTGGACTGAATGCATATAGCAAACATTTACAGAATATTCTTTTTCTACTGCTTTAAGATGCAAATATACAAACAAAACTAATCATAGAAGGATGATTTACTTAATGCTCTAGTTTAGGAGTCTCAGCCACAGCCTTTGTCTTAATACCATGAAGCCTCTCTAAAAGATTGGGATGAGTCCCAGTTGCTGCACCCAGATTAGACCACTGATGAAATCATCCTTTTTATAGTGATGTTGCTGACACGGTTGACACTGTTTTCCAAATGATGGTTTGGTCCAGGTCTGTGAGGATGACTCCAGGAGCAAGACAGACAGGTCTATTTTGATTCCTCTAGAAAGCGTTGGCTCCTGTTTGCACACTGGCCATGTTGGGGTGTATTAAACTGCCGGCTGTGTTATACCATCAGGTTAACCTGCGCTCGGTGGTTTTGTGTTTATGAGAAGATATTAAAAAAAAAAAACAAAACCAAAATAATTTGGCTTCATTTGAAACTTTACTGATTCTCAGGGACTTTGTCACAAAACTTCTACTGATTCCAGACAAAGCACAAACAAGCCTTGTAAAGATCAGGAATATCTGAACTTCCCATTTGTTTAAATGATCATTAGAAAGAGGATTTCCATTTAATAATCTTATTCCTGTCACCACCACGAAACCATAATAATAGATAAAACATCAGCTTTCATTAAGCAATGCAAACCCGCAGTCTGTGGGTAACCGCAAGTGCAGAATATGCAGTAATTAGATTTAGGTAAATTTTTCAGGAAATACTTGTCCTGGTTTGAGGACAGGACAATACTTTTGCACAGCAGAGATCTACTCAGGCAGTTGCTTTGCAAAATACTGACTTGTCGTCACTGATTGGGATAAAAGGAAAGTCAGAATAACAAGGTCCCCTGCTCATGCAGTGAGATGGGTCTCATTTTTCTAGAATTGAGACAGCAATTTTTCTGGCTCAGCTTGAAAGAACAACTTAACCGTGATGGGACATTGACCGTTGGCTTTAACAAGAAGGACTGAAAGCAGTTTGAGGTTTAAAGTTCAGTATTAGGACAAAGATTTAGTGCGAGATTATGATTGCTATATTTCAGGGAAAGGCTTCTAAAATGATCTGAAGTTCTGGAACAAAAGTGAAGGCAAAAAGGAGCTGTCAGGCTTGATTTGGGTCAAGATGACAATAGGACGGGTAGACTGTGAATTATCTTGTTCTTTTTTTGAAAGAATTTTGGAAACGACCCAAACCCCCTAAATATTGGGTTGTAGAGCTATGGAAGATGAGGGGCATATCTACATCTGGTGAATAAATTTGTTTCTGATTAATATTAGCTAATTGTTAAATCTCCAAATCTAGGAACATTTTGCTGGATGGATGCACAAAGGACAGTCTTGTGGCAAGTGTTGCCACAAGGCCGAGCATCATCTCTTAAGGGTTTAGATAATTTACAAATAGTAACTTGAGTGTCTAAAAGTGGGATTTGTCCTTTCAGACTCAGTTTTCTATAGCTATACCTGAAATCATAATCTACACTAATTTCTTGTCAGGAGGCGAATAGGTATGCTGAGAACAGATTTCAGTCATGTAAGCAAAGCATATCTCACCCCAGGAATGCTTGTTTCTTCCTTTTGACAGGAAAGGGAGACTGTATGTCCAGCTAAGATTGTCATCACATCCTCTGCTCTGTAAAACCCTAAAGTCAGGCAAGAAGAATCCCACCCCTAAAAGACATAGAAAGAAGGTAGATACTTGCTCTGGCAGCAAGCTTCTCATGCAAACCTCAAGCTGATTTGTGAGGGATCAATGGAAGCTCCTTTCACCAGGTGGAAAAGACAGAGGGAAAGCTGACCTGCTGCGGGTGAATGATGGCTGGCTAATTCCTGGGGGACCACAGTTAATGGAGTTGCAGCTTAATTAAACCTCATCATTCATAGCTAGTCTTGCTTGCTTGTCTTGAACAGTAAATAGAGGAGGGAGGCGAGCAGTGCAAACTCTAACGGGTAAGTGGCCTATTCACATTAATGAGCATGAACTGTGCAGCAACACAGTCAGCAGTGGGGTCAGGCTGGGGAGCAAAGGGGGATTCTTACCATAGCTGTTCTCCCCAAGGAATAGGCATGGGCTGGTCAGGAGAGCATTTGTTTGTAAGTACAAAGGAAAGAGACAAAACCTGCTTAAAATGTGATCTGAAGGTTTTTGAAAAGAATACATATCATAAGGGTGCTCCCAGGCGGGCGTACTGAGGCGGGTTAGGGTAGAGCAATGTGAGTATGGAGTATGCGTGACCCCACAAATTTCACTCTTTGGGCTCATTGCTTTAATTTGGGGGGAAATAAAAACCTGGGGTCTAATGAGAAAGGTCGTATATAGTCAAAATGATGCAGGTTAGAGGAGCATAAACCAAACGGGCTAAAAGCAATGACTGAAATTTAAAAAACTGCCATTTCAAAAGTTTGCACCGGCAAACCAGTGCATACATTGTCAGACTGTCATCTGCCTGACCTGTGTTTGAGTAAAAGGAATCTTCTTTCACTTTTTCCTTCTCTTACCACATATGCATCAGTCTGCTAACCTACTTGTGTAGTTCTGGCACTGTTTGAAGAATAAATAGTGTATCAGATCTCTGAGTCCAAGCTGAATGGCATAAGAAAGGAAAATAAGTAGGGACACAGAGAACCTGCTTTTCACCACTGTTTCCGTGATCATATTTTTTCCCCCAAATAAATGTCTAGTTAAAAAAGAAGAAAATGTTCTCCTATCTATGCCCTTTAGCTGGTACCATCCCTTTCTGAAGGGCAGGGAAGACTATATGTAGCAGAGATATTAATTAACCACAGATGTGTTCTGGAAAAAATTACTGTTCTGGGCTCCATGGCTCAGTGTGTAATATTTTATATTGCCTTATACTTGGCATGCAATACACTTTAGTAATGATGTTTGAAAATTTTTTTTGTGTGATAGTCAATCCTCTTTTGCTCAAAATCTTTGCATAATTTTTACCTATCTACAATGGAGACTAAGTTACTCAAAGCTCAGTCATCTCATGCAGGATTTTTAAATGTCACAGTTGATTATTACATAGATTAAAAATCAGAGTATAAACATGAAGTATTTATCATACCAGTTAGGTTCACAAAAGATATGAAATGAAATGCAGAATGTGAAAGGCCAGAGAGATTTCCAAGTCTTTCAGCTTTGTTTGAAAGGTATGTGATGTTTTTACCATTTTCTTGTGATAATGTAGCATGAATGGTCTGTCTCTGTTGTTCATAAATCTGATTTTCTTGCATCCTTCCTTGCAAAATAGGAGCATGGCAAGTATAATTTCAAGTGAATTACAGCTGTACTTGACATGGTGGAATGAAAGACCTGTTTTCCCTGACTCTCAAAGGTGACAGTATTGACATTTTGTTTTTATCATGAAACAAAGCATGCAGTTTCAAGGATGCTCAAATGCTGCTGCCTTTAAAATAAAGTGCATTTCAAATGCTCTGAGGGGGTCATTTGCAAAGCTCATTTTCCAGAATAGTAAACAGCAAGAAATATGTGCTCTAGGCACATGAAGAAAACAAAGTACATCAGGGTAGTAAATGCAATGGAATAGAAACTTATTTGAAGTCGATTGGCATACACACTGATTTACTGCAATTCATGCCCTGGCCTAGCAATATTAGTTGGATTACATTGGTCCCCTGTTGAAAGGATGTGGAAGGAATTTGCACAGTATTTAACCCCTTCATCCCCAGGTTGCCAAATAGATGTTAAGAGGATGTTTTGCCTCAGATTTTCTTGGGTACCAAACAAGAACCCCAGTGATACCAATGTGTAGTTGTCTACTGATGATCGTGACTTTATAGAAGTATAAAATTTCATACTTAATATTCCTGAGTAGAGGTGTGCAACATAGTTTCTGAACTGTTATGGAAGAGTTAAATAACTCCCTGTGCCAAGTCTGATGCTTCCCGTCTCTGACAGTTTCCTGTGGCATATTGGGATATGTGCTTCAAGTTCATTCTGCACATTGCCTGTACTGAATCTGTGATGAAACCATGAATGACGAGAGAGAAAAGCAGATGGTAATATCAATACTGCAGGGTATGGCATTGCTGGGTGCAGTCCTGGTTTGCAAGCGGTAGGCGAAAGATGCTCTGATTAAGGTTGCAACTTCTTAATCCAAACATCGAAACTCATTGTGAGCTTAAAACTCCTATCTCTGAGCTCACTTCACTTAGCAGGGACTGCATTGAGAGCGATAAGAGAGATCTTACACAATTTAAGTATTGGTGTACAGTGCAAAAGAGGAGGTAAAGGAAGAAGAGCACTATTCCTTTCTTGAGTTTCTCTTATCCAACATTGAAGAAGCAAAGGCAGGAGCCAAACTAGAAATAAGTGCTTAAGAAAGGCAAGTGATCGACTGGTAGCCTTCAAAAAGAGATCCAATGTGAATTTATTATCTGTAGTATTTCACTTACAGCATATAATAGAATTTAATGTTGGAAGCCAGATATCATGTATCTAATACTGATAACTATTTAAATTAGTCTCCAGATTAATGTTTATGTAATACCTTCCTTGTGTGGGTGTTTTTCAGACAGATATAAGGTTATCTTACCGGACAAATAAACGCGTCCTTGGAAGAAAAATAGACTTCGCTGAATTGGGAAATACACCCAGAAAGATATCTATCTGTGTAAAGTGTCTCTCAGGCTGATTTTTTTTATCACTGAAAGTAAGGACTTGTTAGGCACATTTGAAGCTCACAGTCTAGCTGTCATGACATGGATATTCTTTAAGTATTTCAGGCCTAGTGATTGTCCATTTTCTGCAAACAATTTCTGACCCTTGACAAAAGAAGATGCCCAAATGTTTGCCCTTTAGAGGATAACCGTTGGATGAAATAAATCCTCAGCTTTTCAATCATCCCAAATAAATTTCTGATTATTTTCTGATCCTTTCCCCAAACTGCCACATTTTACTTAAGTATTTCAGGTGTTTTGAAATTATTTTTCAACAAAAGAGTGAGGTCCTTGGCCCCCCTATTACCACCACCTTGATAAGTGAAAGTTTACGGAAGGCAACACTCTTTGTTCACTCCATAATAACACAGATTAATCTGGATTTTCTCAAGCTTTGAAAAATATTTTACTCATTCAATTTGTTGTGGGATTTGTTTCAGGTTCTGCCCTCAAACACACATATAGACTATCAATTCCTTTTTAGCACTAGCGTGTGGGCAAGCTGATAGTGTTGGTGACAAAGTGAACGGCGCTCTTTGTAGTGAGGGGACTTAGAGGACTTGGAGCCTTCCCCTGAATTTCCCTTTTGCATTTACCAGGAGCAGGAAACTTCCCACCTTTGCTAGGATTCAACCACAGGCGGGTTCCACTTTGGCATATATGTTAACTACAATTGTGTTCATTTTATGCAAGTGCCAAATTGGGGGACACTTTAAAATACCTTTGAGAGCTGGGGTTTTTTGAGGTTCTAGTACACCAGACATATTTCATAGCACAACAGTGATGACATTATCACGGATTTTTCTAAAAGGATCTAAGTCACACACACAAAGATTTTGTTTGTTTTTGAGCTACAAAAGCTGAGAAGGATGCCAGTGAGAAACTCTGTTATAAATTCTGCCGGAAACTCATGAAGCTACTGCAGGCTGGTGGTGCTTTTCTTGTCTACTGTTCTCACAACATTCACATGTGAACTTGTCGAAGTCAAGGTGGAAGGACATTGACAGTGCCTCACCAGAAGGGCTGCATTGTTTCATATTTTATTTCTTCATGTTTTCTTCTGTACTGAAAATGCAGAATAAGATGAGGGATCCACAAATCTAAGCTGCATGCTGAACATGAGACAGTGTTACATGGAATAGCCCTTCTTTGGTGGATTTTATTTTAAGGAAAGAAAAATTATTAGAGATGAAAGTGTTTGGGATGGAAGATCAAACACAGAAGGAACAAATTAAATAAATGCAGTGCCCGGAGCCTGTTGATTTCATTCCAGTTACTACGGACAAGGAATTTACTAGTGGTTTTGTGAACTGAGCATCTTCGCCACTTTTGTCTTTTGTTCAATCAATGAGTAGATATTTTATGTCAAACACTTTGGAAAATGCATGGGATTTCTCCAGGCTAAATTTGGTGCACTTGAATCTTTCCATCATCAGCTTTTAGTGGTGGATCTGCCTACCCAAGATCTGAATCTTTTTACCTCTTGACTCTAGGGGTTGCTGAGGGGGACTTTCATCTCCTGTATGAAATTGTTACTGACAGTTCCTGGAAAAGTTTCTCAAAATTTTCTTGTTTCTGAAATATCTTAAATGGCTTTTCCTTGTTGTTCTTTTGGGGACTAAATTTTTTTTAAGTACTGCTGGAAAGTTCACCTTCAGCTAGCTTGCTTTAGCTGATAACTCTGAGAACATTGGCATCACATCAGCATCCATAAGCGGATGTGCTTTAGACAAGCTTGGTCTGGTGATAACACTGTTTACAATAATGCTCCAGAGAGGAAGAAAGGCCAAAACCAAGCCAGATTCAGAACAGTATTTTTGGATGTTGTCTTTCAGGCCCAGGATACAGAGGAGGATGCTTTAGGGCACACAGGCTCTTAACTGTAAAAGTTCACAGAATTGGTGCTTAAGTATACTGACTTAGCTGTCACCAATACAGCCTGAACCCGCTGTGCTTGCAAGTACTTGAACACTTAATGGAAACCCTGATTTCAAGGGCTAAGCTTTTTCATTTTGTAGCTTGGCGTATTACCTAAAGCTTTTCTGAATTAGGGTAAGATTGAATGAAGCAGATCATCACCTGTCCTATGTTGTGTATAGTTTCCAGTGCACAAATGTTCAGGTGGAAAATCTTCTTTTAGACAAACACAGTTAATCTTGGTTTCGTTTCTTGGCTTCATCAAATGCTTGAAGAAAATGAAAATCTATCCCAAAGTTTTATCTAATTTCCCCTGTGAAAGAGAGAAATTGTGAAGTGTGGCTGTCTCTGGGCTCTCAGGACCTTCCTTGCCTCTGCACAAGGGGCTCATCCGGGCCGCTCTGGCCATAAGGAGGACTTGTGTCCTCTTGGATTTTGGCCTTGGTGACAGACCCTGTGGGAGTTCAGAGCTACTCTTACCTACTCTAGAGCACTGATGTACTCCAAATTACCCCTGATGAAAAGTGGGGGAGGAGAAAAACAGCTTTGAGATCATACCCGTTTAACATCTGATTGTTTTGGATACCTACAGGTTAAGCATGGCACAACTGAGGGTTTGGACTGTCATTAGTAGAGTTCATGTTCATCCCCTAAGCGGCTTCAAAAATACAGCGTTTTGAAAGGGCTAGGAACAGGGCACATTTCTGAGGGGTTGAAAAGTGAAAAAACATTTTTGTGCTCAACATTTGTACCAGAATGGAAAGCTTAGTGTTGACAGATCATTTTCCATGGAGTGGCCATTATGTAAAAACATGTTGAAACATTTGTTTTAAAAACGTATTAGAACATTGATATTTTGCATTTTCCCACTTTAAAATGATGTTATATTTACAGATCACACTCTAGAATCAGATAGTGAAAGTAGGTATAAAGTATCTTACTATCACAGAAGGAAAAATGTCTTTTTTGTCCTATAATTAATGGCATGTAAAAAATCAGTTGTGATTTTTGTAATTCTCTATTTTTGTTTTGCAAGAAAATTATTTCTAAAAAGAGAAATTGCCATTATGTTCTGATTCTTACACTGAATAGCTAGTTATATTTTATGCCTCCCCCCAAAAAAAATATTCAGTATATATAGGGGTTTTTTTTACTCCAAACAACAAAAACCATGTTATTCTTTTGGGGGGCTCTTATTTCAGCTGTTCATTGTGTCTTTTAATGCTCGTGAAAATGAAATAGCAGTAATTCTTATATTGAGTTTTCTGCGTGTGCAATGTATTAGGGAAGAGTCTTATCAATAATCCTGTCCATAGGAATACCTGTAAGGAAATAAAAATATGGGAAAATCACATGATTACATTGAATTCTCTCTGTAGTAATCACACAATTGTGAATACAATTTTGTATCTTGTGAAGTTCTTTTCCCATAGGTAGTTATTTCATTTCACAGGGTAGAGGAAGATTTGGCATTAATAGATGTAAAAGGTCTTGACTATGCAATTAGAATAAAATCCTTTTTTCTTGAAATTATACCAATTTACAATACTATGAACAGAGGAACAAAAAAATAAACAGAATGCTATAAAAAAACCTAAGAACGTCTGAGAGGGAAATAAACTAGTGAAACACATAATTAACTGTACCTAGACACAAAATAAATGTTCATTTTTTGTATTGGAGACAGATATTCTCCAATTGCTCTTCAGTTTCTATATCTTCCTTCCTCAAGAAAAACTTTGCTTGACTAAATCCTTCCAGATTTGTCCTATTATATGATACTTATGGAGGGAACAATATTTAACTGAGATAGAAATAATTCAGGACACATTGGTTTGAAATGTTAAGATGGGACATCGTTGTGAGACTATGATATATGCTCTGACTTTTAAATGCAATTACATCAGGATTTGGAAAGAGAAGGTATGGGGAAAAATGGTCATGGAGCTTGTAAGAAAACGTATTTGGGAAGCATGCAGGAAGTGTTGCATAAAATCTTATTAAAAAATACAGCAGAGGGAAAGGATTCCGAAGGGAAATGGGAAGAGTTCAAGGTTAAATTAATATATGCCCAAGCGTAAGGGTGGCCATCTGGCAACTCATCCCTAACCTGTACCCTCAGGAGAAAGGAAGCAATGGTTTGAGACAGAAAAGATGAGCAAAAATAATCAAACACTTAAAAATATACAGAGGACAAAGAAATTTTAAAAGGGTCTAGAAAATTTTGGTAAAGTTTGGGAAGAAGCAATGAAACTGGAGGCGAACAAAAATGTTATTGTACAGGGTAAGGGTTGATAAAGCACTCATAAACATGTAGCCTCTCCCAGACCTCTGTCCAGAAGTCTTGAACAAAGCTGTAGGGCAATCTTTCCAGCTGCTGTTGTATGAAAAGGAAATGGTGTTGTACAGTGTTGTTTCCAGACTGATCCTGACCTGCAGAATCACCAGGAATTCCGAGTGTAAAGAATTGGTGTCAGTACAGAGGAAAACTCTGTTCTTCATATTTTTGGTAGCCACTTGTGTGCCTCTGCGTGGCTTTGAACATGAGCTCTAAGTGCTAATGGTGGATGAGTATGTGTTTGAGCAGGCATTTAATGTTAAGCAGCTGTTCAGTTGTTGTGTTGAATGAGAGTCTAAGCAAAAATGGAGAAATTGAAACTTTTTTTTTGGCAAAGTAATGTCTGAGGTTTGCAGAGGTTCAGCATTGCACTGTTTGGTGTAAAACTGCAGCAAAAACTCAAATATGTGTATATGAACTTCCATAAGCAGCAAAGGATATGCAGCAGGTAATGTTTCACACAGAGAATAAAGAACAGTCACTGCTGTTAAAATAAGCATCAAAAAATATAGGTACAATGCTCTCTGCAACCATATCTGTGAAGATATGTATAGAATTATCACTGCCTATAATATGACCTTGACAAAAGCTAGTCATAACTTTTAGAAGGAAATGAGTCTGTAATCTAAGGAAGGGCATAGGTTATGTTTATTAAAAGAAAGGAATAGAATTTCTCCTTCCAACGTGAATTTCCCTAGCTTTTGAACTTGTAAATAAATATTTCTTCCATATTTATAGCTTTAATTTCTTATAGAATCTCATTCCCATTATATATTAAACACATTTATTTGTATTCCAGAGTTTCTTCTGATTTAAATGTTAACTGTCCAATTTATTAACAGAAGACTTCTTTTTTGTCATGTAAGGATCATTTACTTTTAATGGGAAAAAATGCACCAGATCTGATTATCATATATATTGTTCTTGAAATAAAATGGGTTAAAAGAAATAGGCACTTGTCAGACCAATCCTATTGCTGGTAGTATCTTAAATCAACCCATCACTTTTGTTCCCCTGCTGCTTCCCTTACCTGAGGGATATCAGTTACTTATGATCAAATTTAGCTTTGTTGGGGGTAGATTGCTGCTAGACTTAGTAAAGTTATCCTAAAGTAGTTAGGTCAGTAAGAGAAGTAGTTAAAAGAGAAAAAAACATCACTGAAGTGAATAAAACCATCTTAAACATAATGGTTCACAGCTAGACAGAGAGTGACTAATCAAAATGTATTCCACTTATGTTTTCTAATATGAGAATACTTTGGCATTTATTTCACTTTTTTCATATGGAAGGATATTAGATGAGATTGTACAGCCAATGGGGTTGCTATTCATAGAAAACCCTTGTAAGCTGCCAGTCATCACAACCAATAGCTCTGGGGAGTGGAAAATTCATGAGATGGTAAAAGTAATATAAAGACACAAAGCAGTATTTTCCCTTTTGTACCTGGGTCAAAGCTGGTTCAGGTGGGTGCCATTCCAGAAAGAATTAGAAATAGATACTATATCTGTTATAATTTTCATCTTGAATTTTTAAAGATTATACAAGGTAGGCCTATGTGCTAATACCTAGTTGTGAGTAGTAGGATGTTGGTACAGCTAGTTCTGCATGGCTTGGTAGGAAATGGTATAGAATCATAAAATGGTTAGAATTGGAAGGGACCTTAAAGATCATCTAGTTCCAACCCCTCTGATATGGGCAGGGACATCTTCCGCTAGACCAAGTTCCTCAAAGCCCCGTCCACCCTGGCCTTGAACACCTCCAGGGATGGGGCAGCCACAGCTTCTCTGGGCCACCTGGGCCAGTGCCTCACCGCCCTTAGGGTAAAGACTTTCTTCCTAACATCTAATTGAAATCTACCCTCTTTCAGTTTAAAACCATTACCCCTTGTCCTATCACTACATTCCCTTCCCTCCAGCATGTCGACTGCACCACACGCCTTGGTGTCATTGGCAAACTTGCTGGGAGTGCACTCAATCCCACTGTCCATGTCACCAACAAAGATGTCAAACCGCATCAGTCCTAGTACTGATCCCTGAGGAATGCCACTCATCACTGTTTGCCAGTTGGACATTGAGCCGTTCACTACAATATTTTGAGTGCACCCATCCAACCAATTCTTTACCCACCAAGTGGACCATCTATCAAATCCATGTCATGTGGGACAGGGTCAAATGCTTTGCACAAGTCCAGGCAGATGATGTAAGTTGCTCTTCCCTTATTCACCAATGTTGTAACCCTGTTGTAGAAGGCCACCGAATTTGTCAGGCACGATTTGCCCTTAGCGAAGCCATGTTGGCTGTTACCAATCACATCCTTATTTTCCATGTGCCTTAGCATGGTTTCCAGGAGGATCTGCTCCATGATCTTGGGGGGCACAGAGGTGAGACTGACCAGTCTGCAGTTCCCCATATCTTCCTTTTTTCACTTTTTAAAAATGGACGTTATGTTTCCCCTTTTCCAGTCAGCAGTAACTTCACCAGACTGCTATGACTTCTCAAATATTATGGATAGTGCCATAACAACTTCATCTGCCAGTTCCCTCAGGACGTGCAGATGTATATCATCAGATTCCATGGATTTGTGCAGCTTCAGGTTCCTTAGATGGCCTTGAATGTGATCTTCTCCTACAGTCCCTGCCTTTGCCCTCTGACTTGGGCAGTGTGGCTAGAGCAGTTGCTGGTGAAGACTGAGGCAAAAAAGTCATTGAGTACCTCAGCCTTCTCTGTATCTTGGGTGACCAGGTCTCCCATTTCTTTCCAGAGAGGGTCCACATTTTCCCTAGTCTTCCTTTTATCACCAACATACCTGTAGAAGGTTTTCAGGTTGCCCTTGACATCCCTGGCCAGTTTAACTCTCTCTGGGTTTTAGCTCTCCTAACCTGATCCCTGGCTGCTTGGACAATTTCTCTGTATTCCTCCCAGGCTACTTGTCCTTTCTTCCACCCTCTGTAGGCTGTATACACTTTTGGTTGCCCACATCTCTCACAAGTTATAAGTGCTGGCTGGTTTCAGCCCTTCCTCCTTCCCCACCTTTCTTGCATTGGCATCTCCAGAAGCACAAAGAACTGTCCTCCTTTTCTTCTGATCCTTTGGTTGTCATTTCAGGTCTGGGAAACAGAAGCAGGCAGCAGTGCAAAAAAGGAAAAAAATATGGAACCCTACCAAGCTTGCTTGTACTGTTAATACTTTTGCTTTATTGTTTATATTTTAGCTGAGATGGTCAGTTTGAAAAGTTGCTGCTTAACGTGTGCATGTGTTTAAAGGAAGGCTCAAGTCAAGGTTATCAGTGACTGAATGAAACAGTAGTCTCTGGACAAAAGGGTTTTGTGATGAAAAAAGAAATTGATAAATAGAAGCAAAAATTCTTTTGACAAATCATTGCTGAAGTTCCACTTATGTTCTGGTTTGTTCTGGTTGTGACAGCGGTTAAAGGGGTTGAACAGTGCAAATGATTAAGAGACAGAAAAGGACTCTGCTGAGTAACTGGAGAATTAACTACTCTGAAAATGAATCAGAAGTTGAATACCATGATTTCTGAGGCTTTTTGTTCCATTTCATTTAAGCTTTTCCCCCAAAAAATATTTCTTCAGTCTTCTTTGGTGTCATATGGATAAGTGTCTGCAACATCAGACCTGAGCAAACAGAAGTAGAACTTTACATTAATTTTAAGGCCTTCTCATGCAATTCTCTTTCTGCAATATGTCTGAGAATACAATAATATTTACTGTTACAGAATACTGAGCTCAATAAGAACTCGAAAGCTCTCAAAACTACAAACCTTGAGAGGAATTTGAAGTCTCCATATTTCATTCATTCAACATCATGACATAACTACACAATTCCACAACTTCCAAAATTCCTTAATTGTTTCCACATTTTTGTTCCTGCAGAGAAATGTGTGATTGCTTGGTTTTGGTAGGATGCAACATTTACTATGTGTTTTGTTTAGTTTTAAATATACAGGTGAGATGAAGCAAATAACTACTCCATTCTTTCATGTGAGAGTTGTCCTTGCCCCCAGTGAGGTAAAGACATTTTTGGTACAGAGTGCAACAATGCAAACAGTTGATGATGTGCAGGGGAAAAAAAGTTTTCTGTAATTCTTTAGTCAATGAGACTTTAGTCAGAAGGGTTTTGTATAATATTAGAAATAGATTTCTCAGCACACTCTTTTCATGTGAAACTCTTGCAATAGCAAAATGCAAAGCTAATCAAGATGAAAAGCAACTTGTAGAAGTTCAGAACCTTGTGATAACTGTCTTTTAAGAGAGCCAGGTGCAAGATTTCTTGGTTCTGTAGCTGTGGGTTTCTACTAATTCTGAGATGTGCTTACCAGAAACCTGCAACAGTAGTTTGAATATTTTTAATGTGTGCTGATAATAACAGACTATAGATTTCCTCAGTCCCCTTTTTCCCTCCCACTTTTTTGCTTCGCATGTGTTAATCTGACATAATTAATTGCAACTGGGAGTACTGTCAGTATTTTATCAGCTGCAGCTTTATGGAGTGGGTAAGTTGTTGATTATTAAGATTATTAAGAAACTCTGAGTGCTAGACACTGCTGGGTCTTGTTTTGTGTGTGTGTTGGGGGGGGGGTGGGGGGGAAGTGTGTGAAAATATAAGTGGTGTTTATTTTCCGGTGGGGTTAGATCTAAGAAGGATCAGGAAATATAGTTGCAGCTGTACAGACACATGGAACAATAAATCAGTACATTGACTCCGTACCTGATTTTTTTTCGAGATATATATGGGTGAAAGATTACCTATGTTTAGTCATATCAATCACATGTTCAACCCTAAAATGAATGTATTTTCTGACAATGTTGTCTAGGAATAAAAAAAATTTTAAAAATGCTGGGTTTGTCTAATCTCCACTTCCCATCAACCCAATTAAAAAACCCTAGTGAATACATTGACCTTTTGCAAGTATTCCCAAGCCTTAGAAAAGATATGTAAACAAATACTTTTAATGCAAGGGCCTGTAAACATATTTGTTTCTTAATCAGTTTGTTACGGTGACAGAAAAGTATTTAACAGCAGAAAATAAAAACCTGAAGGGGGAAGGGCCAGACAAATACCAAGACACTTGGAGGGCTGTTTTTTTGCTTAGAGAAAAAGTTGTCCAAAAGCAAAAGGGAGGGGCTGCTTTTGCCCCCAAGCTGTGTCAGCTACCTAAAGCAGAGATTTGTGTCTGTGCAGCAATATATTATTTCAAGTTTATTTCAACAGCATAAGTGAGTATACACCTGTGGAGTCTTTTTTTTTTTTTTTTCCTTCTTTTCTTTTCACAGGATATCTTTCCTCTCAGAATGTTGTTCTCCCCTGAGCCTGGTAACATCCACATCCTTCTTATACATTTACCCACCTGGGCCATCCTGACTTTCTCAGTGAACTCCGAGAAGCCATAAATGAGGGCAAGAACAAAGCAGCCAGTGTATTTTCAAGGGCAGGAGGTATCAGCACAGGAAGACAGTGTCAAAACAGAGTGTAGTGAATCTTGCAGGTATGGGTGCCTCCCACTATAGTTACAAGTTAATACACTCTCCCTCTTATCCAAGCCATAAAATCTCTTAATAGGAAAAGGCTTACCCTCCTCACAATTGTGAGTACAGCTCAGGCTGGTGAAGGTAACTTAGCTGCCTGGGGATGTGGGATGAAAGCCCTACACCAGCTGTCTTTAAAGTTTTCTGAAAGGCATGGTCTGGAATGCTCTTACAGTGTCACCACAGAAGCCACACCAAGCTCTCAATGGTCCCTGCTAAAATGGTAAGTGCCTGTGCCCATCATTTCTCTCAGGTTTTTCCATCAAACAGCATCTTCAGCCAAGTTGTTTGCACAGATTTGAGACTGAAAGTTGGTGAAAAAATTCCTCTTAATCAATACACTCACTTCACCCAGCACTGTGAGGGGGTGAGAGAGGGAGAACTTGGGGCAAATCAACACCCTGCCATCGTCTCGCATGTGTTGCTTGGAAAGCCCCGCACTGCGTCCCGCCATCACCTGTCCAAACAAAGGGTTTCCTCCAGGCTTAAACTCCCAGAGACACACCAGGTGAGGCGAGCTGGTGTTATTTGGTAATTGCAGTGGTGTGCATGATGTGGTTGGGATCCCCACATCCAGGTAAGGAGGAACGGGTGGGCAGAGGAGTTGCAGAGACGGGGAAGGACAGGGAAGGTCATGGGCTTGGAGAGCCCTGTGTGGCTGCACCTGTGTGGGAGACAGGGGGTGGGGGTGGTGTGTGATGTCCCAGGAAGAACAACCTGCTCTTACAGCTCGGGATAGAGTGCAGAAGGGTGCACCAGCACTCCCAGGTGCAGTTTGAAGTTGGTATTCTGTCGGCTTTCCTCTGCCAAACAAGAGAGGGCATTGATTGCATTGACTGATTATTTTGCATATTGGTTTCATTTCCCCCCCTCCACTACCACCACACACATATGCACACCCCTCCTTGGCCACTCCCTAAGAGACAAGCTCTCCTAGTGAAGGCAGAAAACGTTCTCAACCTGGGCACATCAAACGGGGAGAAACGGCGCTAACCACTCCCAGCGGAGGGGCGGCACAGCCGGATGAGGCGTGTGAGGGGGAGAACCCCCGAAGGAGCCCCCGGCCCCCCCGGGCAGCCTGCAGGCAGCCCTGCCCTCCCCAGGAAGGCTCCCTCGCCACGCCTGGTCTGGGGCAGCCCTTGGGAGGGCGCAGAAGCACTCGCTCAGCTCCGGCCGAGAAGGGGGCGCGCCGAAAAACAACATCAAATCAACACCTCCGGGAGGACAACGGCGTGGGAAGAGGGGGAGGGAACACAGGGTGGACAACGCAACTTACATGCCAACCTCGCAGCAGGCTCTTCCATCGGGAAGCGAATCCCCGGCGCTCCCGGGCACCTCTGCCTCAGCGCCGCGGAGGGGATAAGGATTTTTCAGCGGGGCCAGAGACGCTTCAGCACCGCAGACAGCGGCATTTCAGCACTGGGGACAGCGCCCGCGGCAGCGCCATGGGGGGCCGCGCCCGCCCCGCGCCTCTGGAGTGAAGCGGACCCGGCCCCGACGCGCACATGTAAGCTGCTGCCCCTGCGGGGAGCGGCGAGCAGCCGCGGGGCTCTGCCTCTTCCAGAGCCGAGTCTCCTTTCAGCTCCTCCGAGAAGCGCCCTGGCTCTGCCAGTCCCTAGTCATGCACTGGGAAGTTTTGTCGGGGTTAGAAGTGTCTCGGTGCGACTCGGTCTCCTGAAAGCCTGAGTATGCGCTGGCGTGAGTGAGGTGGGTGGCTGTGTGTGTAATTGGTTTGGCTTTTTACCCGTGGAATTTGTTTAAACATGCTTGGTTTTGGTGTACCTTGAAGGGCTTGTTGTTTGTTACCAGCCACATGGTTTGGAGCCACGTTGCTGTCGTCTCTTGTAGCTGGGTGAATTTTTTAAGGGTTTGTTTTTCCTGGAAACAGTGTGGTGAAGGTGAAATGAGGAAAAATGCGAGGTGTAAAGATGGGACGCTATATCACGCCTGTTGCAGCTTATTGAGTCTGATGGTTGTCAGGAGTCCTTCTCTCCACATTTTTTCTTGTCTTGAAATAACTATGAAGTGAGCAATGAAAAGGGTGCAGCAATTAGGAAAAATGAAATACAGACAGAGCTGAGATTACCAGTTCTTTTCAGAGCTTTTTCTTTCTCTTTTTAATAGAACTGTTTGTTGAAAATCAGCGTTACACTGCCCCCTGCTTGCACAATTAGAAATATTTTTCGTTGCTCTCGTCAGTAGTAAAAATTTATGAATGAACAGGTATTCCTCTGTTGTGTTCTCGGTATAATTTGAGCCTGAGTTTTGGAGTGCTTCAACAGTGAGGGTGAATTATTCCTAGTTACCAAAACCAGATTACAAAAAAAAAAAAAAAAAAAAAAAAAAAAAAAAAAGAAAAAAGTAGCACTCATTCTTGTCATGCCAATTGGTTTGGTCGTGAAACATGTAAATGAATGGACAGTGGGAAAGCATGTAAAAATTGTCTTGATTTTGGTATATCTATCTCACATGAGCTCTAGGATACTATTGTAATAATCATTCATCTTCACAAGGGGAAGCAAGCAAGGAAGGAAGGGAAATAAAATCCAGGACATGTTCTAAAACAAGAAGAAAT
>NW_009646744.1:3797875-3816223 GCF_000708025.1 Charadrius vociferus | reverse complement strand
AAAAGTCTTGTATTGGGGTGTGACATTTCTTTGGAATGAGAAAGAAAATTCTGATGCTTGGTTTATATGAAGGGGGAGGATGAGACAACTGAGAAGCAGTGGATGGATTTTGGTGAAAAATAGTTGGTAGAAAGCTAAATTCCATCTCCTTTTTTCAAACCACAGGGCAAAGCTGCCTCCTTTCTAACAGAGATCAGGGACAACATGAAAATTTAGATGCTGGTAAAGATTTGGTGGTCTGTCCTCAATGTTGCTAGGCTATTGGCCTCAGAACTTATGCTTCATGACAAGAAGACAATTAGAGTGTTAGTGTGTATCATTCATCAGCATCCTTTAACAACACAAGAGGCCTGGTTTGTCTTCCTTAATGTATCTCACCCTGCCGCTTCTTAAAGGGATTTGAAAAGGTGCAGTTTTGCTGACTACACCTGTACTTCCACAAGGAGAGAGGCCTGTTTTCAAACTTTGACCTTGAAATATCATTTTCCTTTATCTATATGAGTAGTGGGAATGGTGGTGAGGGGATATTACTTCCTGCAACAGCTTTGTAGAACTGCTTTGCAAATGAATTAATATCTGCCTGAATAGAGCTAAAAATTCTATTAATTGTCCCTGAATATGTATGCCACTTTTCATGTAGGAGAAGGACCACGTTGTTAACAGTACTGAATTAGTGTGTTGGATAGTCCAAGATTAAATAAAACAGTACTTAAGCATTTCAAAGCATAGAATGCTTTGGAATAAGCTGCTGTTAATCAAAAGCAATCAACCAAAATGATACTGAGTTTGTACACGTTGAAAATCAGCAATATGTGAAAAATGACACTTAAAACTTTTGTCTTAAAGCATAACATCCTGACTTAAGGTAAGATTTAGAAGGTTGTTTAAGATATCAGAGAAAAAGAGGGTATCAGAGAGCTCTGGTAATATATGCCTACGCAGCATTTGGAACACCAGAGAAGCCTATCGCATATAGGATAATAAATGTGTGCAGTTTGTGTTCAGTCTGCACTCCTGACCTAAAGTCTGGAGTCTGCTAAAAAATATGTTGCAGATTTTTTAACTAAAAGATGCAACATCATACTATATTTGTTCTGAACAATTTGACTGACTTACTCTTAAAGGATTCATTTCTATATCAATTTGTGTCTGCTTGTAGAACTTAATTTCTTTAATTTTAATTCATGTTTATAGCACGTCTTGAGGTTTTCTGTGTTGGAAGCAAGGGTTAATAGAGAAAAATGGTCCATTTGGTGTATAAAAGCTGTGGCAATTCCAAAGAGGCCTCAGGGAGTCTGCAGCCTTTCTGTGCCCTGATTCTTTTTAGAAATATTGGTGTAAGTAGAAAGAAAAATAATAAGTAAAGTGTCAATCTGACAGTTTCCGAGGCTCTGCAGGAGCCAAGGGTAATGCTTTCAAAAGGGCTTTCAGAAACTTAAATTTTCTTTTTAGCCAGGCAGAGTCAATATCTCATCAAAGCCTACTCTGATGGTTGCTTTAGCCAATGTGGGGCATAGTAACGGTTACTTATCCTGAGTTTCTTCTGTAGTCTCTGGACAAAGGGGGCCATTGAAAGGGCACAGGGAGACTCCTGCCAACCTCTCTTCACTAAGTGAAAGCAAGCACAAAGGGTAGTCAGAGACCGTAAGTTCTTAAAATTGCCTTTGTTAATGCCCTACTCAATTTTTAGGCTTTAAGACAAGCAAAGGTTGACATCACCTGAGAATTCAAGAATTGTCGCAGTGCCTAATACCCATTGATTTCAATACCTATTCAGACTTCAGATGTTTTGAAAACTCAAACAGATACTATTCAGCCTGTCCTACATGCTTTCAAAGTTCTGGTTCAAAGCCATGTGTAAAAACTCCAATTTAGCCTCTGAAGGCATTTAGGACTTTGGACATTTTCTGCAAGCCTTAGCTCTAGGTGGTAGCCCTGCCCCTCCACAGCTTCTTGTGTGGGACTAGAGAAGCAGCAGGAGCTGCTTTCCACAGTCTGGAGCACTGTGGAAAGGACGATCAAGGAAAAAGGATGTTTGCTGGGGTAAGCTCAATAGCAGGACAGTTTTCTTCCTATGTCTACATTGTCCTACATGTCTGGTGCTCAGACCGGCTAAGAACCAGAGAGCTTCAGCTTCAACAGTTCGTTCAGTGACACCACGCTAAGAACAAATCTCATGCTACTCCATGTTCCCTGTTCAGATATTGAGTGTCTCACCGCCTAGTACTGTCAGTGCAAGCTGCAAAGACCTACTCAAAGCCACTTTAATTAGAAGCCGAGATGCTCCCAGAGGTTGATTTGTTAAGAGCTAAATCACCTTTCAGAAATTGCTATTCTTCTTCACTCACCACAGGAGTCCAGACATCTTATGGCTTCCTCAGCCATGTAAAGCTGGATGCACTTTGCTGTAAGCAGCACTTAGGCCCCAAAATTTTTGGTTTTCTTTTCCCAGAACATTTTCTCTCCAACAACATTGGCATTCTTTCCTAGAAAAACACAATACTTAATTGCAGTGCCTGATGAGTTTGATCACTAGCTGTCTCAATAAAATATGCAAATACAGAGTCATTTCAATGCAAAGCACCTTTAAACAAAAATGGTAAGATAAATGCAATCAAGTCACAATTACTTTTTTTAAAGAGGGCACATTACACACGCTCAGTAAATATGATTAGTTCTAAAACTGCCTGCACATAACTGAAAAGCAGAATAGAAAAAGGTGCGGAGTACAGTCATGACATTACAGTAGGGTTCAGACTCCAAGATCTTCAGCTACTGCATATATTACTCTTTACACTACCACTTCTCTATCATGATTCAGTGCTCAGGTCAAACATAATTATAACTTTCTTTTCAGAACAGGAGTTCATAGCTGAGCATTTCTCATGAAATTATTCAAAGTTAAAAGTATAATTTTTTATTCATCTCCTGTTCTCTATAAAGATGATAAAGTGTGATAGCTGAGATACTGATCTTCTCTGCTCATGAGAAAGACTGGGGGTCATAATTCATCTGAGGTGAAGCCCTCTGAATTATGGTGCTCTTGCCCTTACCTGCAGGCAGTGGAGATCAACTCTCTGCTGTAGGGACATCACTGCAGAACATTTATTGTAAGATAAATGTTGTATAGTAATTATCTCTTCAGAGGGCAGGTATGCTTTTCTGTTTCCTCTTTTTCTGATGTAATTTCTGTTGCTAGAAACAGTGCATGAAACCACTGCTTTCTGAATTGAAGAAAGTGAAATGAAGGTCCTTTTTTTGGCATGTTGCATATACAACAAACCAGTGGCAATTAGCTCTAGGCCAAACTCTAACCTCCTTTCTTGGGCAAAAATCTTAGAACTGGAACAATGGTAATATTTTATGTAGTTTTAAGTTTACTTTGGGTATTATTGTAAGGTTATCTGTCCCACTCATCTGGGTTCTCATTCAGAGGTAATAACATGCCAGGAGAGAAAAGCTTTCTAAGAAAAAAAGAACAAATTATCAAGAATTATACTTGGACATCAGGAAAATGTCTAATAGATTCCGCACTTCTGGAAATGTTCCATATTTCTGAGCTGCTTCCAGTACTAACCATTAAACCTAACAACAAATATAAGGTTGCCAAATATTTTTCCATACAACATTTCTAGAACATAAAAATAAATGGTTTCTGAACATCAGAAAAGCCCAGTGGAATTCTTCCAGCTTGAAGAAGCTATTGCAATTATCTGCCCTAAAATATTTAGGCATGTGCAATCCTGCCATACTCATGGGTCATCACGGAGCAGCTGCTGGAGGTGGATCAGTTTCCATTTGATCCCAGCAACAGTTGCTTAAGCCATCACCAGCTCATTCTTTCAAGTTGCTTAACATTCTAAGAGGTTTAATTTTAACATCCAGGAAATCCCAAGACTGCAAATGCGTAAAGTGCTTTCTGGCACTATAAGTCCCCATTGAACAAAGTCACAGTTCAGAAATGTTTATTTGTATGTATAGTCCTTACTTGAACTCAGTAAGACTTCAGTGCAGGTTTAAAACAGGTTTAAATGATGTCCTGAATAGCTAAGGACAAGGGCTCCAGCTTAGAGAGGCACTTTTGCAATGGTTAAAGACTTCATTTTAAGCACGTTAGTCCTCTTGGCCTCACTGGGATTGCTTCTGAGTGGAAAGCTAATTGCTGGGGACACTGTGTGTGCATCTCCATGTGTGTGCATGTGTGTTTGCAAAATTTGGACTCCACTGAAATCAACAGAACATGCACTGTTGACTTCAAAGGGACCCCAATTTTACCCCAGGCATTTTGCTGCTTTAGAGACTTCTGTCTCCCTGACAGTGTTAGATATGTCAATGGTATATTTTTTTAGCTGTTACTGTCTTCTCTTATGGAAAAAGTCATGCAGTCTTGGGAATTAATTTACTTAAACATACATCCTTCATTATTCTTCCGTCCCTCGTCTCTGTGCACTTCTTCTACTTCCAACCACACTGGAAGGGATTAGTTCTAAGATTCATACAGCATTTTATCTCTCAGTGGAGCATGGGATTATATGTTCAGTTTCTTCCAGTTTTTATTAAGTTGTTATATGGATGCATTAAAGCTGAGGGAGAGACATTCTTGACTATGAACCT
This sequence comes from Charadrius vociferus, assembly GCF_000708025.1. Classification (NCBI taxonomy): domain Eukaryota; kingdom Metazoa; phylum Chordata; class Aves; order Charadriiformes; family Charadriidae; genus Charadrius; species Charadrius vociferus. Next base: position 3,811,609 of record NW_009646744.1, on the reverse strand, counting down.
TGCTTTCAACTTTGTATCATCACAAAATTGCTTTCTTAGGATTTATTTAAATTTTAACATAGCTGCTACAAAATTCCTGTAAAATTTGTTTGAAAGTCTTCAGTACTAGCTTTCTGTTCTAGACCAGTAAAAAAGAGATGAATTAAATTAATAGATACGCATGTATATGTTTGTTCCATAAGAACAGCTACCTTGAGAATTCCTGTGTCCTGGTACTTTAGGTATTTTGGGTATTTCTGATACCCTCTGTTTCCCGCCCCCCTCCCCCCCTCCCTTTTTTTTTTTTCTTGATTGCCTTTCTTTTTTCTTCTCCTGAAGAACATATTAATTGAAGGCAATGTATCTACTCCACTTTGTCTCCTGGCACCTTTCCCGCTCATCATTCACAACAACTCTTTCAAACTCCAGTAGTATTTTTTCAGAGCAACACATGAACTTTTCATTGACTGAAGGTCAAAACTGACTTGGAGAACAGATGGAGCATGGAAAGATGAACCTTTGCCACCCACTGAGCATTAACACCTGCTTATTTGTTACATCTGCCCACTGTAGCTTAGAGGCTCCTGAAAATTTTACTCAAGTGATTTAGGACTTGCTACTGGGTTGAGTGCAAATGCTTTTTGTGAAAGAGGTGTTGGTTTTAGCTTTTTACTCAGGCTGCACATTCCGTGGGCTTAGGATGGCAATTAACTCTATGTGCTTAGGCTCCAAAAGAGGGGCTATGATTTTGTTGAGATGCTACTGCAATAAAATGAAAAAAATAAGAGCAACCATTGGGATGGTACTGCATGAAAAGTGTGAATGTTTCAAAAAGACAGATAGATTTAGGTTTTCTGATAATTTCATGCAACAAGGTGTTTAATCACCCCTGAATTGCACATAGCATAGTTTACTTTGGGGGTTCCAGAGAAGGTGGAATAAGAACAATTTGTCTTCATCCCACCATCTCCAAGTGAAGGCATTTCAGCCACATAATCAGCGGGGAAACTAATGACTCTTTTGGATCTCCCCTCTGTTTGTGGTCAGATACCTGTGTTCTTGTCTTTCTGCTGTAGCTCTCTGAAAGATGCTTACTGGGAGTGATGTGACACTAAATCAGGAGTTATCCCTGTGTTTTACAAGACTGGCCCTTGGATTTGTGTACTTGTATTTAAAGTAGCTGCCAACTGTATTTCAGGGAGAAAATTAGACAGTCATTCATTAAACTGCTCTAGATCAGGAAACAGGAAAGTGGTACTATACAGCATGAAAGAAACAGTGAATAAATAGGTGGTTCGCTTGTACCAGCTGAATCTTAGCAGAATATGTAATATATTTGTCCTTGTTACTGTGTGTTTAAAATTAGAAACATGCTTTTTAACTTTATGGAACACAGTTTATTGGCCTGATCCAAGGTCTATTGACATGGTGAGTCCTGCTAACTTTCTTTAGCTTGCCTTGTGCCCTCAAGGATAAAACTCAAGAATAGTAACTAGGAGAACCATTAAATTGTGGATATCATTCCTAAATACTGTTTAATGAAGTTTGAAACAATAAAAATGAAAAACAATGTGTTCACACTTTTTTTTTTGGCTATTTCTCAAGTTAAGAATGTGCTGTGTATCCTTGTTGAAATCCAGAAGGGTGTACAAGTCAGAAGAGAACTTGTCTGTTGTTCAGAAAACTAATTTTCTTTATTCCACATGTATCCTAAATGATTTTAAACAATGGCCCAGATCATAAAAAGCTAGCAAGATCTGATCACAATGAGACATTTCTAACCTTATTTCAGGGTATATGAGATTATGAATCTCCAAGAATATAACCACCTTTCCTTTCCGGTTTTCTGCAGGTTGAGAAACAGCAATTATAAAAACATGCATCGAAGGCACACAACCCTTCGGGAGAAGGGCCGGAGGCAGGCCATCCGGGGCCCAGCCTACATGTTCAATGAGAAAGGCACCAGCCTGACTGCAGAAGAGGAACGTTTTCTCGATTCTGCAGAATATGGCAACATTCCCGTTGTGCGAAAAATGCTGGAGGAATCCAAAACTTTGAACTTTAATTGTGTCGATTATATGGGACAAAATGCCCTACAGTTAGCTGTAGGGAATGAGCATCTGGAAGTGACGGAGCTCCTCCTCAAAAAGGAGAATCTCGCTCGAGTTGGAGATGCACTTTTGTTAGCGATCAGTAAAGGATACGTGCGCATTGTAGAAGCAATATTGAACCATCCGGCCTTTGCACAAGGACAGCGTCTCACACTCAGTCCCCTTGAGCAGGAACTGAGAGATGATGATTTTTATGCCTACGATGAAGATGGAACTCGGTTCTCCCATGACATTACCCCTATCATACTTGCTGCCCACTGCCAGGAGTATGAAATCGTTCACATCTTACTTCTCAAAGGCGCGCGGATTGAAAGGCCACATGACTATTTTTGCAAGTGCAATGAATGTATTGAGAAGCAGAGGAAAGATTCCTTTAGTCACTCTCGATCGAGAATGAATGCCTACAAAGGATTAGCCAGTGCCGCTTATTTGTCTCTTTCCAGTGAAGACCCTGTCCTTACTGCTTTAGAGCTAAGCAATGAATTGGCCAGACTAGCCAACATTGAAACTGAATTTAAGGTAATTTGCCACTGTGCCTTTTTCCTTGGGCTGAATATGTTCAGGGTATTGTATGTTTTACCTGTTTGATCAAGTCTTGGTTTGCCGGTTGAAGGGTTGGGGGAGGAAACAGAAGCTGCAGAAACTGGCAGATGTGTTTACTACACATAGATTCAGAGCACTGTGTGTTCACCAGTTAACAAATATTTGGAACTGAATATTGCATATTATAGCAGAGCCATCCTTACTCGGAGTTTTTATGTTGCACACTGTGATTGCGTAGAATCTCTAGTTTGCAGCAGGAGTAAAAATTAGATTATTACCAAAATGGAGACTCATTTTTTGTAAGAAAGGTAAGTCTTTTTAATTGAGCAATATGTTGTAGAGGCAGAGCTCTAGAGGCTGGCTGGTTTAATGGATTAAGAATCCAGTACATCTAGTTGTGTTACAATGATAAAAGGTATAAATTAAGCAATTTTGTGTCTCTGTAAAATAATTTAAATTCCATTGCATCTTAATGGTTTAATACTGCATCTGTATATGATGAATTTCATGAAAAAGGAGGTGGGGAATGATCAAGAGATTGTTATGAAGTTTATCATCATGCTAAACATAACAGTGGAACTTGCAGAACTCTTTTACAAGTTATTCAAGTTTTCCATTATCATAATGAGTTTGTAAATGTCCAATGTCATTTGCATTACTTTTCTAAGTCATTTACATGACATAAAGAGCATTGTCTCCATTTCTAAAATAAATTAGTCATGAAAAAACTCATTTTTAGTGGCTCAGTCATCAACATAAGACAGTTTTCTGACTTATGACTATTGTGCAGCTACAGTGACACTGGGGTAATAAAATCTATTTTGTGAGTAAACTGGGGTAGGATGCCTGCCAGGAATCCATTATTTTTAATTTAGAAAACTAGTCAAGTGTTAAAGCATCCATTTCAGGATTTGTAGCTGTACTCTCTCCGATTTAAAAGGTGGCAAGAAAGCACGTTCTCACGCTGTTGGCTTTGAAATGCTGTAGCAAGTCTCTAACAGGAAATAATACCCAAACCACTGAGCTCTTTTGGCAACAAAATTAGGGGAAAGACTTGCAAACTCCTTTTACCCTTCAGGAAGGAAGGACACAACAATTTATAAGGGAGTTGTTATTTTCATGGTGTCCAGTCCTAGAAAAGCAACCTCATTGGGTTCAGAGAATCTGGCTGCCTGAGTGAGACTATTCTAGTGTGAAAACACTTTGGGGTCACACCCACAGTTAACAACATTAATATCTCATTAATGTTCCAGCTTCTTTTCAGTAGAAAAATGTATATTGTTTGGAGCATGAGCCAACTCAGTATTTCATGCCTGTCAGTTCTGATAAGTGTCTTGCTGCAGAAAAGTAAACCTATTTCTACCAGAATCCCTCCTTTTGTTCACAGAGCTGCCAGCACAGCCTAGACTGGCACTGGCAGGTACATGAATCCTCCAGGAGCAAACAAGCAATCAAACGCTAAATAGTCTCATGGTGATTACATCTCCCCAGCACTGGCAAATGGATGTGAGTCAATCAATACAGGAAAATCGTTAGAAACTCTTTGTCAAATTACTGTATTTCCAGTAAGGCTTTCAAATTCTATTGCCTTATTGGAGGTGCCACACATATCTACATATGTTAGTGAAGTACCTCAGAAGTACCCAACTTTGAAGTTGTCGTTTTCCTTTAGTATATTAATGCTTCCAGAAATAAGATGCATCTCAAGATTATAATGTATTCTCTCTGTAGGAAAAAAAAAAAGAGATGTATGTATTTATGCTAAAATATTTATTCTTATTAACATAATCAGTGTGATGTGGAATAGGGTATTAATAAAACAGTAGGTTTTTTTCACAGAACATGACATTTTGAGAATTTATTTCTAGAAAAGAATGTGATTGCTGAAAATGTATTTAAGAAGCCCACAAATGATGAAAATTTATGAAATCAGACAAGCTTCAGAGGACACTTTTTTTTTGTCCTTTAAAATAATACTTTCCTAGACTTTTTAGTTTTTATTGCTAAAGTTCTGTAATTACAGTTGGTGTTCAAGAGATTTATAAAATTATCACTTGGGATTATTTCAGAGTAGTTACTCATATGCAATCTTAGCAATACAGTTTTCAGGAGCTACAAAAAGTCCTTGAAACGGAAGGACTCAAGTAACATTCTAATAATGTAGGTGGACAAATAATAATTAAGGGTTAGATAACCTACCTCTGAAGAAACTCCTAGCATGAGCTAATTAAAATATAAATTCAGTACCTCTCACCTGCTGCTTGTTGCCCTAAATCTCTTATGCAACAGCACCATTCGGCACATCAGACTGAAGAGCCAGTACATACGCTACATTTTTAGAGAACATGAAATTTTTTAGGTGAGTTGCATCTTTGTGCAGATATGAAAGGTGAAACAAAAGAACCGCTTGATCAAGAGAAGTTGCATTAGCTGTGGTTGGCCACAGTTTGAGAGAGACTGCAATGAAGATTACTGGGTGAAAGTAATGTTATCAATTCTTTTTGGCAGTGGCGGAAGCTGAGTAGATTGTTCTCACCCTAAATTGCTAAGATTCAGTCAAACATTGCAGTTCTTAGGAAATGTCTTTGCATAAGCATCACACATCACAAAGTAGTAAGGGAGTGTTACGAAGGTGAAAATGGGAGTCTGGACATACGCTAGGTCACACTGCTGGCCTTTAGCAGCCTTTCTGTTGACTGATCAATAGGTATTTAATAGCAAGGGTAGATTTTCTGGCTATCAGTCTGGAGTGGATAGACTGGCCTGTTGAACTCCTTTCTTGATGTGTTGATTTTGGCTCAAAAGCAAGGTCAAGACAGTCAGCTACTATGTGGCTTCCCACAAGCTGAAAAGAATAATAACAGTGGAGGCTTGGAGCTGGAAGAAAGAGGGAAGGCGTCAGAGCCAATCAATGCCGATGGTTTTACAGGAGCAGATACTCTATTGGGGTAAATCAGTGCTTTTTCACTGAAGCTTAGATGAGGCCACAGAAGATGAAGATCTGTCCCAGTATTTAGAACAAATTTATAGTTTGGATCAATGTTCCTGTGCTGTTGTTTCAGGCAAATGTCAGCTTTTCCAATGTTTATTGAAGAGAAGGTTAAAAAAAAAGTGGAATAAAATTACATTCAAATAGAAGTAATTTTGTTTTTTCCCTTAAATTCTCTAGTGTCAAAGTCTTGCAAAAAAGTGTTCTTATTAATAGGAGAAAACAAACTGCTTTGAAAGATGTAGTCCATAAGTTTAGAAAGAAATAATTCCCCGTCCCCAAAATAAGATGAAAAATATTGAACTGGTTGTTTCTACTGAAAATACTGGCAATGTGATTGCATTAAATTTCTTGGCAATTAGCCTAGAAACAGGTGGGTAGGAAACCCCTCAGAGGTAGATTCTTGAAATTTCAGAAAAGAGAGAAGTAAATGTCAGCATCACTCTGCATGTTTGCAGGTCTTTACACAATAATACCCTTCTGTAGTAGAGGCGGTTCAAGTTGAAAAAACAACCTCAATTCAGTGCTTTGCCATTTTTGTATATCCCATTTGAAAGCTCAAAATTAAGAACCAGTTCATGATTTTCTCATTCTTTCCAGTTTTCTTTCTGTGTTTTAAAAAGAAATAAATTAACATCCACTGGATCAAGGGCAATACATATAGGGGGCCTGTTTAGTCCACTGGATTAGGCCCTTGGTCCGCATTGCCCTTGGAAAGAGAGAGAAAGAGAAGGGAACCTTCTTCCCTTTGGGAACTAGAGGGATCCTAGCTCTGCTAAGCTGAAGTTATTTGTTTTCTCCCTCAAAACAACTTCATATTTTAATCAATGGACTAATGGCTGTTTTCCACCCTTCAGGGAAAAATACAAATCACATTAAATTTGTCCTATAATTCTGGCTTAATTTTACTTTTGATTTTTAATTGACATAAAACCCCTCAGTTTCCCACCCGGTTGTGCCTACGGACTCCAGAAGCATGCTCACTAACGAAATGCCATCTTGGAATTTAGGCAAATTATAGCTTAACTCCTCCCAATCAGTTTGTCTATATTTCATATTGTGTTAAGGTATTTTACAGCCTCCAAGTAGAGCTGAGTGTTAAACACAGCTGACTTTAAAAGGAGATGTTACACATCTGAAGCTACTGGACCATGTTGCGCTTTTACTCAAATTGAAAAAAAGAATCTGTGTACTTTCCCATTTCTTTCAAAGTTGGCACACTTTGGGCCTGAGTCATAAAGCACATAATCCTTCTCTCTTCTATCAGTGTATTCTGTTTGTTTTGCTTATGCAAGAAAGCTTGATGTCACTTCCAGTGTGAATAAAACAGCCAAGATTTGTCCATATGAACAAGTCATCACCCATGAGCCAGACTAATGAGAGTTGCTCTCCTCTGTGGTCCAGAGAAATTGATTTTCTCTGTGTCACCTTGGTGCAGATGTCTTTGCAGATGCCAGCTGTCCACAGCCAGGTGACTCATTTCTAAGACTAGAATATTAAAAGCAGAGTCAACAGAATCATTTTTGTATGTCCATTGAACCCCTTAAGAAATTACATTTCCAGCAAACAGTCTGCGGGATATGCCCTTGCAACTGTCTTCAACAGCAGCACCAGACTTAATCCATGTCCTGGACACAGTGAGTGAAACACAGAATTATAGCTCTGTTTACTGGTTTTCTTAAAGCTGTGACTGTGAACTCCTGTTCCTGGTGAGATCCCACTCTACACCCAGGTCTGTTTTACAGCTTTGCACGCTTTCAAATTAGACTACATGCTTGTGTACGTCAGGAAATGTCCTTGTGATGAAGACGATCAGCCAATTCATTCCATTTAGCAATCCAGACAAATTAAATTATAGAATTGCAAAGGAGGCTATGAAAAGATCTCACCAACCATAAGTGGTAAATAAGATCTCAGCTCCTGTTAATTAAAACATTACTGAAGGCATCATCAAAGCCAACACCTGGAAGACATATGCTGCGTGGTCTTTGTTCACCAATCCTACCAACATTGTCAATTCATTTACTACAGCATAACATGTTTTGTTTCTAAAATATATGCCCCTTGCTGTCACTTTTCTTTTAACTGTTGTCCTTTCTCTAAAAAACGTTGGGAACCAAAAGCAGACTCTAGCTGTGGGCCTGCTCTCGTGTGCAGGTGAGCATCATGTCCAGGCTCAGCTGGCAGATGGACTGCAACTGGCTGCTGTGCTATTTGTGGGGAGCGACGGCTTGTGTGGCAGCAAGTCGAGTGTGTAGATGCCTACAGAGATATGCCTGCTAGGAACTGCTTGTTTTTTCACTGGGGCTGCAGTAATGTGAAACAGCTGAGGCTCAAATCCCTAAATTCTCATGATGCTGAAAGAGTGGCGAAAGAGCCCTGGAGACTCAATGACTTCTGTCTGTTAGGGATGATCCCCATGCCTGCAGCACAGCCTCTGCTCCAGTAAGTCATCCACACCTTTTTTTCTACCTAAATATAAATTGTTAACTTCACAGGATGTGCTTGGCCTATACTTTTCAAGAGAAACAACCTTGTAAATTTGTTCAGTATTTCTGGCTTTATGTCTGCAAATGACAAACAGGAACCAGATCCTCCACTTTGTGGAGGCACTCTACTGCCATTGCAAAGTAATAAGCACTGGCACATCTGGTTATATCTTGCTGAGAAGCTGTGGATTTTTAGGGATTGTGGCTCTGGAGCATTGAAGAATACCTCCTAACCTCTTTGTTTCTCGGGCCATCTGCAAATTGTGGGCATGGATGAGGATAAATACATCAGAGATTGTAAACTTTCCCCATATTGATTGCTGAACTTGGTGAAACTTTATTTAATGAAAGAATTCTAACTCTTCAAACACAAAATAAATAGTTTTGGTTTTTTCAATTTGTAAGAAGATAAGAGGGCACGGTAATAAGTATAGAGAACATAAGATATAAAAATTATGTGAAGGCTAAAGGAAACTTGGAGAGACAAGGTGACTGCAAAAGTTGAACTCTGTGGTCCCGACTGGGAAATATTTTGGCATGAAACATACATGCTCCCTGGAGTTAATAAAATCATTATTAGACTACTGCTTTTTGAAATGAGTGACTGAATGGAGATAACTCCTGAAGCTCATGTCCCATTAAAAAAAGACATTGTCGTGGGAACCTCCCTAATTAGCCTCATGAACACTCTTGTAAATCTGTCAGTTAATTTTTGCACTCTGACCCGTTCTTCCTTGAGTGATCCATTTATCCCTACATAATCTCTCACCTCAACATACTCTCTGGCAGATGTCTTGCTTCTGATGTATTTGGGAACACCTTTTATGAGTCTTATTTATTATTTCAGTAAAGTGCTCTTTAAGGCTTTAGTGTTTTTATCTGTCCTTTAGTGTTTTTATCTGGGCTTTCATTTATTTTTCCAGAATTTCTGTTCTTTTCTACTTCTTTCTTCAAGACAGGACTTCCATTTTGTAAATAGATGCCTTTTTACTTGTGCAACTTCCTTATTTTTTTTTCTGCTGTTTTGCTTTGCTGGGTTTGGGGAAGAGAAGACAGAAGGGAACTTCAGAAATCTGACCTGGTAGGCAGAATGTATGCATTCCCTTTTACTACAGTTTTTACTTTCTCTTGCAGGAGTATCACCAATTCCTCTTTTGAAAATTAAGCACCGCCTTTATAAAGCTTTGAGTATATGAGTGGTCACTATTCCAAAGTGATGGCCTCTTGCATGAGGTCCTGTACAGTTGAGAAGTAACTGCTATTTCTTCTCCTGTGCATTTTCTGACAAGCACTCCAAAAAAGCAGCTGTTGAGATTGAGAACCACGTCTTCCCGTTGCATCCCTTTCCTCTGCTACCTCTTCTGACTTTCATTGCTAAATTTCTAATTGAGAGAGCAGGCCACAGGGTTATTCAGCTTTATCCCAAATTAATGCCTGATGACACTGGGCTTTGATGTGGCTGGGCCAGAACATCCCTTTCAGACTCTTTTTGTGTGGCAACTCATGTTCTAATTAGCTTGTTCTCTGCTTCTCCTGTTGGCTCTATGCTACTTCAGTACCTTTGGCTTCTCCAAGGGAGATCCGCGCTGCCTTTGAAGCCATCTTGGTACTCAAAGTCAAGAGGATGACTCACTTTTTGATTTCTTTGATCTAAATATGCATGATACCTGAGAGAGAACAACAATTTATACATTGTTAAATGCATTTACACTGCTAGTGCATAGTCAAGAGTTGTGCACTTCTGTAGAAATGATGAAAAGTGCTGTTTCTAAAGATACACTAGTAATCTAGAATCTTTTTTTTCCAAGTTTTTTGGATATGAACTTTTCTGGGTCAGTCTTTAATGAGAACATTATTTTTCCTAGGAGATGGGGCCAGGGGTGTGGTTTGGTGTTTTTCAGCCTTAAAAAAGAACCGTTTGTTCTTTTTTTCCCCCTTCTCATCTAAAAGTTACTTTTCTCTACTGCCTCAAAAACGTGTATTTAAAAGCCATGTTTTCACTTGGGCAAAGCAAATGCAAAAGCAGGTACAACCAATTACCCAACTCATAATACAGAAAAGAATCAAGTTCCAATAAACCAGGAAAACAAATTTCCTATTATTAAAATTTCAAATTATTGTTGTAACAAATCTGGTATTAAAACAGGAGAGGAAATTAAAAATGATCATGGAAATAGCCTGGGACAAGGAGAATATATTTAAGCCTTGTAGTGAAATTTGTGTTTGGCTCACTGAGTGGGACTCTGTACATGAAGAACTCATTCCCATGCTGTTCTTTTTCAGAGACAAATCCACTAATAATAGATGCTACTTTGGGTTTGTCTTGAGAGCTAAATTAATTAATTGCAGATATGTTTTGCATGGATGTGTAGCAGAGACTATGAAAAATGGTTGTAGAGAACACTCCCTGACCTTAAAAAAAAACCCCAAACTTATGAGTTTTGTATTGTTCTCTTTAAATATTTATAAATTTAGAAATATCCCCTATATTTTGAGAGCTGTTATTGCAAGTGCTCTTTCTATGTCTATTCTGTGATTAAATCATTTTCTGCCTGGCACACTGCCCAAGCAAAATGGTTTTGAAATGTTGCAAGAGAAGAAAATCTCCAAAGCTTTTCAGAGTGGTTTAGAACCGATGCCAAAGCTGTGATGCCTGGAGCTATCTTGAAAAACATATATTTGTATCTGCGAATGTGAAGGTATGTTAACATCTGTCTATGTCTATTCACAGTAAAACAGAGTAGTAGATGCTGTGATTCATAGTGAAGGGTATAACTCAGCCATCTACAACCCACATCTGCCACCTGGAAAAAATAAGACTATTATTCATGAAAGCTGTAGCTCTAGTGACAGTACGAGCCACTGAGCAGCCACATAAAATTGGATCCTGGCCACTGCCTTCAAGGTCATTTAACCTACTTTATGGATGATTGAGTGACACTGTTGTTAAAATCTCTCAGCTAACTTTGGTCAAAAAAGAAGAAGAAAACCTCTGTAAAAGCTGACAAAATACTTTCTGCAGGGAAATGTTCTCTTCACTTTCCCAGAGGAACAAGCCCATGTCTCTGTTTTGAAAGAGTGGAGGGCAAAAAAGATTCTTTCAACACATCAAATCAGAGACAACGAATAAGTGTAAGAAAATTTAATGTTTTAATTAATGCCTAAAGGCTTTTGTTCCCTTCCAAAAATTGTTTGGAGGAAACTTTTTGGCATTTGGAGATGGTAAGACAGAAGCAACCCTGGAAATATTTGAATCTCCCAGAGAGTATAGCTGGGATACTTTTGCTTCGCTTGATGCTACTGCAAGCGAGACTTTTGGCAATGCCAGTTTGCACACCATCAGTGCAATGTTTGTTACCCTTTACAGCTCCTTGGGAAGTAATTTCCAGTCCTACTCAGTTAAGGATGAGCAGCATCGCAACTGCGACACTTACAGCTTACTGTTTCCAGTTCGATTGCGCATAACAGCCCTAATACTAGAGCAGGATTCCAGTTTTGGTGAGCAACAGCCGTGATCATAAAAACATAATATAACACAGAATCCCCTTATAATCATTAATGGGAGACAACAGGTAGATTCATGACCTGGGTGGGAAGGGGAGAGCAATGGAAATGGTTCACATAACAAAGCAGCACAGCCGCTGCCTCGCCACTGTCATCCTGGCAGAAGCTTTTTCATGTAGATAAGTTTTAAGCTGAACTGTGTGACGTTTTAGCCAGGTAGAGAGATGAGTGCAAAATCTGGAACCAGTTGTGATAGGGCATATTTTAGTTGCTTTAAGGTCATTTTGCTCCTGGGATTTCAGTGTTTCCTTACAAAAAAGCAGCCCATCCTCCATCAAGAGTGCATTTCTGTCAAGTTGAAAAATCCCTATCAACGGGCCCATTTTCAAGGGACCTGAAGGGCAGGAGTTGGTAAGGGTGGTGAGCAGAGTTAACTCCCTTACACAGAAATAATCCTGGGAGGGGTCTGCAGCAAAAGAGGGGAAAACTCAGCAATATTTTGTTTGTTCCTCCCTTGCCAGAAACACCTGATATTAAATTTCTGAAGTGAAGCTTCAACACTCCAGTAACTGGGTTGCACCGGGGCTGTCAGCGTGCTTTCTCTCTGCATGAATGGCTGGTGACTTTTATTTTTCCTCTCTTGTGGTCTGCTGTGGTGATTATATTAAGTCCAGACTTTCCATATAGTTCTTAAATCCTGGGTGTGATGGAGGAATTTAGAAATTATTTTTGGTTATGTAAGGTGACTTTTACAAATCATTCTGGACTGCCAAAGCTTAGTGGCAACTAATTTTACTGAGCCATGATTTTCAGGAAATACAATTCTATGTGTGACATTTTAAGTAAAGTAACTTGGAGCATATTGAATATATTTAGAAGAAAGGGGTTTAGAGTTGAGAGGTCTCCTTTTCATTCTTCTTGAGTCTGAACTTCTGATAGTGAATGCAAGGGGAGAGTCATTACCTTTGCTACAGACAATCTCTGAATATTTTGTGGTCAGGGTGAAGCATAATAAAGCTTGTAACATCAATAAGGAATGTAAAGTATTTTGACTAAATAGAAGGAAAAAAAACAACTGACATTTTGAGATAATTTGTTGTGTGTGGAAGAGATATGTATGAGGGCACAGTTAAATACAGGGTTATAGTAAATTAAAGTTACTGTGATATAAAAGCAGTGAAATAAGGTCAGATTAAATTAATATAGTGCCCATGTGTGTTGTGGAGTCATATACACCGCATACAGCTGGGTAAAGGTCAGTAGTTATCTGGTGTGAAGGTATAAGTGGCATTTAACTAACTTTTGGGAGTTCTTTTAACAAAAGTGATGCTGTGATACCTGTTCCTCACCCTGTTTCTGCTTCTTGGAGACAAAGAGTTAAGAAAATTGTTTGGTTTTAGAGATGAATTTGATTTTAGGAATGAAGATGGTTTGCCTGTGTTAGTCTTTTCTGTGCAAGCACTACTTCTCTACAACAGCTTCTTGAGTACAGATGCTTAAAAGGATGAACATAACAGCTATAATGACTGTCACAAACCCAGCTGACAGGCGAAAAATGGTTTAGAAAGAGTTTCAAAATGTAATTAAACAAAAAAACTTCAGCTTATCACAATGCTATTAATTTCACATTTTGTATTTTATAACAGCTTTAACATGGGAGAAGAGTCCCAGTAGTTGTCAAAATCATGGCTCATTTGACGGTCACGTCATCTTAGGATTTGTTGAAACATGATTTCATCCTCATCCTTTGAAAGAAATATGTGAAGTGAAGCTGGTGGACTAACCGGTGGGTCTGGTCTGAGGCTGACCATTGCTCATAGGTTCCTGTCTTTGTACAAATGAGAAATAACAGATGGCATCTTGGATTAAGAGATCCAACACAGCAAACTCCTCCATCAGCAGTTGTATTAGTAAGTAGGATTTACGCTCTACCACAACCTTTCCCAACGATCTGGGCTATCCCACGGAAATTTACCTTTGTCTCTCCAGCCAATAAGCAATAAAGGGGAGACGAACTCCTCCGTGCCACCTCTCTCTGCTCTGCCAGCTGCCCAGCCCAGGTGCCAGGGGACGTTTTGTTGGTGCAGGCAGATGGAGGATGCTGCGGCAGAGCTGAACC
>NW_009646744.1:3792656-3797798 GCF_000708025.1 Charadrius vociferus | reverse complement strand
CCCGGGACTGCGCTCAGCCCTGGCCCTCGCTGCCGCTCCGGAGAGGAGCAGCTCGTGTTTCTCTGCCAGGTTTGCTGCCAGCTGCTAGTAGCACTGTGATAAATAGGGGGAATGATTTGGCCAGTTGCCTGTGTTTAGTTAACAGTGACAGAGTGTTTTCCTTTCTTACCCGCTGAGCGTGCAAGACAAAATGAGTTCTGGTATTCAGACTGGTGCACCTACTCGATGGTAATGCAGAGAAGGCTCCTGCCACCTGCAGCTGGCTGTTTTGAAAGGAAAGACATGTTGGCCCTGTCCGTCCTAGTCACTGGATCCTCTGCAGTGAGTACAGAGCTTGCATGACTTTGAGCTTGCCCTTACTAGTACAGTCGCCATTCATCTCAGAGGGTTTTCTCAGAGCACTTACTGGTATAAAATTATGCAGTAATACAATTACCTTTCCTCCTCCCCTTGGTACCAAGAGGGGGCATACTCTAGAGCCCCAAAGACAAAGACATTTTTCAGAAAGACATTTTCTAATTATTGGTGAGGAAAACAGATGGAAAATGATGCTTTCACTATTGCAATATCAGTTCAATACAGTATGGGTAAGCTTTGAGTTTAATTAGTAACACCAAATGCCCAAGCATTCAGCTAATACCAGCATTGGTTTTTAGGGAATAGTTAGGAGCCAGGCGGTTTATTACGAGCAAGATGACTGGTTTCCAAAGAACGCTGCTCATTATTCACGTTGGGCAAGGATATCCACTGGCACTACAAATGAGCATAATTAGGACTATTGCTCTGAATAGAATAATAATACTAGATCAGCAGATGGGAAAATGGGAGTCAGGTACGTTTATCCAAGGCACTGTAGGGAATTAATATCATATTAATGAATGTGAATGAAGTAACACGTTCTGAGGATCTCAAGTCCAACATTAAAGAGGATGCAGATGGGAAGTGATTTAGTTTATCCCTCATTGTGCTGTTAATTGTTGTTATTGTAGATAATTATAATGAACCCATCCTCACTGCCTCTAGGCAGACTATCCACTGGATTGTGGATAAACAGGAATGGTATACAAACAATTTTACATCACCACAAAATGGTGCTAGGTACTTTAGTGTCTATGTTTTTTTTGGCATTTACATGATGAAAATGGCTGTTTCCTGGAACATAATTTCTTGCAGGGAAATTTACACCAGTGCACGTGGAAATTGCTCATTGCCAAGTGTATCGTTTCATTGTCACTACCCAAGCTCCAGGATTTGGACCCATTTCAGAACAGAAAAAAGTAATTATACACCTTTTATGATCATATTTCTGCTTAAGAAAGTGCTGCAGCATTGCTTCTAAGTCTGCTCTTCTTAGAGAGAGGATGATGTCCATATGGTCAAGAGTGCTCAGTGCCAGGACTTTGCATCTGAGATCACATTTTTCCAAAGTGCTCAGTTGCTACTTGGGTGCTGTGGGAACCAGAATTTCATCCGCTCTGATGCTTGTGACTATTTTTTCAAAGGAGCTGTTTTTGCCCGGACATTGGGAACTGTTGGCTGTTTGAGATCTGGAAGACATACGGTTATTTTAGTTATCGATGTAGTTGTATCACAGCTCTCAGTTAAGCCAGCATTCACTTGCAGGCTGGATTTAGGAGTCTTTCTCCTGATATGCAGGTGCAGTTTGTAGCCAAAATTCCCTCAAGTGATGGGACTCATAGAGCCTTTGAACATATAAATGTGTTCCTTGAGCAAGCTGAAGGTGCCAGATTTAGTTCAGCTTAGTGGATAAACGTAATTTAAATTTAAATTTTAATTTAAATCCATTATTTTCCCCCTGTTTTCCCCATCTGGTTTTCAGGAAACGTAGGGGTTTCAAGAAGTTGAGCTGAAAAAAGCCACACAGTTGAAGGAGAGGAGCTAACACATTTAGTACGAGGAAACTATCTATTCAGCCTCAAACTGTATAGGAAATGTGGCTCTTCCCCAGAGGAGCTTGTAACAGACAGATCAGGACTGTAATAAAAATGGGAAAATGCCAGAGAGAAAAAATATAGATGGCATGTGAAATGAGGAGCTTGGCCTAGAGGTAACTTCTGCGCTTTGATACATCTGGCACATCAGAGCTGCAGATCTGCTGCCCGTTGTCTTGTGTGTAAGTGCTCTGCTGAAAACAGAATAGGTGACAAACAAAAGAAGCTAAGCCCAACACCGCATCGGACTCCCGCTCTTGTGAAATTCATCTGGGAGTAAAAGAAAAATTCTTTCTGCAGGACAAAAAAATTAAGGGTGAGATAAAGGGGTCCCCTAATGCAACGGGTGTTTTTAGAAATAAGAAAAGCCATTTCTCAGTGTCATGTTCCCATGCAAGGAGCAATCAAATATTTGAAAATAATGGAAAGGGATTGGGAGTCTTGCACTGCATCATCCTGAGCTTGCTTTTGCTGCTGACATTAACAGATCCTAAACTCTTCTTCACCAAGAGAATTAGCAGCGTATTATTTTGCAATGTGTCGTTTGTATTTAATAAAGAGAAGCAGTTGACAGGACACAGGGAGACAGACACTCTCCTTCACTGAATGTGTGGATTTCCTGCATTCTGCATGCCAAAGTATTTAGTTAATACCTCTGTATAGCTTGTCCTGTTTATGTGACATTCAGGGACTCAATAGTTTATCTTCTGAAAACAGGTGTTTCAGCATAAACATTCAAATGAGCTGGGAAAATCTGCAAGAAGGTAAAAACCCAACTTTTAAGTAGTTGAGGAATCAAAAGCGTATGACTTATTTTTGACGTGAGTTTGAACACCAGCTGAGACAGTATGAAAGAGAAGTACATCAAGCATCAAATGCTATCTTATGCTGAAAAGCTGCTATGCCAACCTTGAGATTTTAAATACTCTAATTTTAAAAAATTATTGTCAACCAACATAATTTCTGTTCTAAGTATATTTAAATATCTTCAGAGACTTGCTACGCTGAATAGCACTGATGTTTCTGCACACATGCGTGCTACGGAGATGCTCAGTAATGGTACTTGTCAGGAAGAAGGTGACATTGTGGGAAAGGAGTGGAGGAGATGGAGGTGTTCTTTAGGCAACTTCTTAGACGCGTATTAGAAAAAAAGATTGTGCTCTGCTCAGGGTGAGAATTTAAATAAGCCAAGTAATCCAGTAATTTCAGTGTAGAGAGAGTTCACATGTACAGGAAGCTTATTTTAAGTTTCAAATAGAAAAAAAATCAATATAAGTAATAAAAATGTTGCGATTGGACTGATTCTGAAATTTCTTATGCTTAGGAATCTAAGACTTTGGCTAAAGTGTCAGAAATTGTGTCCAATCTCAGTCCTTAGCTTTCTCCTAGGATTATGTGAATGGATTTCTGGCTTTATTTCCCCAAATAATCCATCCATTAATTTTATATTAAAAAAAAAAAAAACAACCCACAACATTTTAAAGAATTTTGTTTTTTAAAAAAAAATGTTTCAAGGGGGATATCAAAGTGAAGGATTTTGCATTTTCCAATGCTTTTGCTGACGGAAAGAGCTTGCAAAATTTATTCATTGGGTTTGGTCCCGCAGAAGCTGTGTTTGTAACAAAAATGAACAATTTCCCAGAAGCAATTATTGGTAGAGTTGGTGGATACAGCTAGAGTGCAAAAGAGTAAAAACAAAACAGGGAGGTGCAAACCCATCCTTTCTGCTTCTTTTGACAGTTGGAACATTA
Organism: Charadrius vociferus; assembly: GCF_000708025.1. Lineage (NCBI taxonomy): Eukaryota > Metazoa > Chordata > Aves > Charadriiformes > Charadriidae > Charadrius > Charadrius vociferus. The sequence goes on along the minus strand of NW_009646744.1, from coordinate 3,794,095 downwards.
TCATTGAAGATTACACATATGCCTGGACCTGCAAAGGATGCTGTAAAGGCACAGTTACAAATTTTAAGAGATTTGCTAACTCCAGCACAGAAATCATCAACACCATCTTCTTTAATGGTTTGATATATCTACCAGAGAATAGGTATAAGGTGAAATCCAAAGTCAGTGGTTTGATTGATTTCTTACTGCTTTATCCCCTTGTTGAAAGGGTACGCTGCCTCAGACATCAGCTTCTGCGGTACATATGAAGAGATGAATTGCAGCTAGAAAGCCTAACCTAGGGAGGAGAAAGGAAGCACACAAAAAAAACTGTTATGGTAAATCAGTCTGTAAATCTGCCATTTACATTCCTGTAAAGATGCAAGGGATGTTATTTTCATGGCTTATTGGAAGCCACAAATTTTTGGTCCTCATTCAAAGCATACTTTTGTTTTCTGGACTTCTTTGGCCAAAGATAGTCTCAACACAGACAGCAGTGTCTGCTTTGCCCTTGGGCTCTTTCATTGGACACATCTATTGGTGTCTCCTGACACTCCCTCATAGGATTTAAAAACACCCTTTGCCTGGAGGCACTGCCCCTCTGCTCCCCCACGCTGCAGCCTGGCACTCTTCAGAGAGCAAACAGTTGCCGTGTTTATCTTGGCTCCGTTTAGAAAGGTCCAAATTGCTTGGAGAGAACAGAGGCACACTTTTGAAATATCCAACTCTCGTATTTGAACAGATTGCTTATTACATTATGCTCGATGGGGGTGAAGAAGTCAAGGTCTGGATCATTGAAAAAATGAACCCGTGGCATCTGTTGCTACTTCCAGTCATACTTTGCAATATGCACATGAGTAGGGAAATGTTTTAAATGAGCACTTGGCTTGATTTTCCGAGACCTGCCCACTGAATATGACATAGTACACCCAAAACTCAAAAAAATCACTGATGTGTTGCCACTTAAGAAGCAAGAAAACATAAACCAACTGGATGTTATGCTTTCTGCAAAATTAACTGTACTGCCTTGGCGTCGTCTATGCATGTAGGCATTCAGTCTGGAAACAATAGAAATGCACTCAGCTGTATTCAAATGTGTCAGCAGTTATGTGCACCGTTGACAGAGCTCTTTGGAAGGGGTGCTCAGTGCACTTCAGATGATAACCTGGTTCCATGAGCAGGATCGGTGCAGGGCCTTCTCTTAGCATCTCTTCTCATCGCCTTCCCTCCCACAGGCCTTGTGCTTTTTTTTCATTCCTAAACATATGGCCAGTCACAGACAGTGTAAATACCTAGAAGGAAATTTGTCCAACAGCTTCTAAACGGGCTTGTGCATATTTCATGTGATATCTAATTGGTAAATATTTATAAGCACTTTGAATATTTGACATGATGGTTTATTTAAAAATTCCATCTCAAAATTAGCATGTAATATTACCAGCTTTCTGCTCCCTCCCCCC
>NW_009646744.1:3770039-3792292 GCF_000708025.1 Charadrius vociferus | reverse complement strand
CCCTCCTTTCTCTTACCTTTGTTTTCTTTCTACAACCATTTTTATTTGGGGGCATTTTCTTTACTTCTACGTTTTATTTCTTTTCTGCTGCTTCTCCTCAAAATGAGAATCTGAGCAATGCAATGCAGTATTTCTCTCCATGATATGTGTATGTGTGATGTAGATTAAACACAAAGAGCCAAGAGCTTCAAGGAAACACAAAGAGAGGCTCTGTGCAACGTACCTACAGCTTTCATTTGCACAGCAAATTTAATGCTACCCAGAAATGCCAGATTTACCGCCAAGTACACAGCTCCTGCATTGCTCACAGACGGGAGGTGGCATTCAGAGGATTTGCGCCATGCAGTCGATCTGTGAATGCACTGAGAGCGCGCAGAGCCTTTCTGGTGCTATGACAGCCCCAGTCACAGATGCTGGACATTCATCTCCATTGGTTCCAGAAATCCTGGATTTGTGTTGAAGTTCTCTAATTCCAGTGGAGCAGATTTATAAGGCAGATATGAGCCCTTGAGAAATGGTGGCTTTAATATGTAGCTGTCATCCTTTGTCTGTTCCCCTTTTCCTCCTTTTATTTGGAAAAAAACATGCGTATTGATAAGCAGCATTAGGCTCCATTTTTTTTTCTAGAAAAAGGTCTGTAGATTATATCATTCTGAGACAGATACGTGGTTATATATTCAAAGGGGAACTCCCCTGTGATAGTATCTTTCTGAGCACAACTCTGACTCTGAAGCTTTAGTACAGGCTAACAAACAAGTGGCTGTACACAGGACAGCAGTAAAAATGGTGAATCTTGGAATTATCTCTGGTTGAAATATCTAGTGATGGGTTGTGATTCCTGCCTTGTTCTTTATGGATGTTATCTGGAAGCAGTTATTAGAGTGGCTTTAATTATATATCCTAAATGGTGACATATGGAGTGATTTCCATGCATAGAGCACTTGCACAGGTTGTTCTGCATTTGTGTGTCATGCGCTGCCCTGTAGGTCTGTGGCCCCATTTCCAGTAACAACTGCGCAGTGAATAATCTACAATGATTACAACCAAAAACACTGCAGGTTGATTGAGAAACTTATCCCACTTTGAAATTTCCAAAGCTCAAAAGAAGATTGTTTCAGTGCTTCACTGAAACACATGCTTGTAAGTATTTCAACGGCATCAACAGGACTTAAACTTAAATCCAAGTGTGTTCCTGAACCTGGGACTGGGAAGGCAGAAGGCTCAGAAGCAATTTTGAGCTGGAAGATGTTTCTAATTGCATACAAAATGGATTGATTCTCTGATTTTCTGAACCATTGGTCCCACTTCAGTTTCTGGTGAAAGCTCATCTGTGCTGAGGGTTCAGCAAATCTCAGATTTGCTCACTATATGTTGCAGCACCGAGGGCAGACTTCTCTGTGTTCCGTCCAAGGTGCACCTGCAATGCTGGTATTTCAGAGGTAGGATCCCATAGACGACGAAGTCCCTTTTCAATCCTTGATTGCAATTGCTTTTGAAATAGCTGGTTTTTTCATTAACTAGCCAAGATAGCTTGCTGGCCTTACTTTCTCTCGTTTCTTTTAACTTTTTACTCGGATTGTATCCCTATGACATGAAACAGCTCTTTTCTGAAGAAATCCGGGTGGTTTTGAACAGATGTGGAGACATGACAGAGTTCATTTAGAACATAATCAACAGATAATAATAGGGTACTCAGAGATATTGCAGTGAATGACAAGTACCATCAGCCTTTTTAAAAGAGCAAAATTAGACATTTTTAACTCCACATGCACAACAGTGTTAGAAGAAGCAGGAAATGACTAATTTGGAATCCTTTTATTATGTTCTAGTTTTTAAAAAATGATATTGTAACATTCTTAAGCATTATCCTCATCCTTCTCTGCCTTCTGTCTCGATAAGAAATAAAATACTGTCCCGCATGTTATTTGAAGCAGACTGGCTCTTTTGTGTACTCAGTTGTATCCTTCACTTTCCTCCCTGAGGCTTGAGAGTGCTCAGCTTGTCAGGATGAGACCCCAGCACCCCTCATGTATGATTTGCGGTTTTCATTACTGTGAAGATCCACCTGCTTTATGAACCCCATACTCCTCAAACTTCTATAATGTGGTAGCTAGTCGGCGTACTCCGGAAGGTTTGGGTTATTGTCATTGCCTGTGTCTGCTTTTGCAACGCTGCCAAGAGGACTGAGCTGGGCTTCACACCTCCAGCCATGAGTTTCTTGTTGCGATGGGAGGGAGGACCCCCGCTTGCAACCCACTGCCTGGTTCCCCCCAGAAATGTATTTAGACCGGGAGGACCATGCAGTGCCTGGTCTGGGGGTTAAACCCAGCCGGTGGAGGCAAAGGTGGAGTGAGGACTGGCTCTTTGCACCCCAAGACACAGTAGCAGCCTCCTCGCGGAGTCACCAGGAGTCCTCAGGGCTCTGATCTTAAAAGACCTTGGTGTAACAAAAAATAACTGGAAATGTGTTCTGGTTCTCCTCCACCTCTTCCTCCTGACTCTTCCACCCCGGCTAACCCTTGCCCTGGGGTCGCAGCTTTCTGTCCTACGTAAAAGCGAGTCCTACCGCTGTCACAGCACTCCTTTGTGCAGGATCTCAGATACTTCCAAATGTGTGAAATACAGTCAATTTATACAGCACTGGCACATACACAGTATAGCTTGCATGCCGCTTGTAAACCTTCTTGGCTTCGCGTTTTTCACTGTGCCTCGTGACCTGCAGTTCAGTATTTTATATGCAGGTAGGTCATCTCTGCATGTGTCATCAAAGCTACCCCATGCAAGCCAGGGGCAGGAGAAGCTTGGCTGTCAGTCTCCTGCTAATCTCAGTTTTTAGTAAAGATACCTTCAATAATCTGTGCTTGCAAGGGGAAAGACACTGACGTTAGGAGAGTCACTGAGTGGCTGTGTTCTCACCGTCAGCCTGAATAGGATTTTCTGTGCTGACTGTGAGCATTAAGGCAGCCAGAACAAAGATGACAAATGCTTTTGTAAAAGGGATCGTCAGAGGACACAGCAGGTTCAGCGATCACTGAGGCTTGTCTTGACACGTGAGCAATGTCTCCTGAGAGCAGTAAACTGCTCTCCTGACTGGCTGTAGATTGGCTGGAAAGCATTTTATTTATTTATTTTATTTTATTTTATTTATTTTTTATACAGGCTATATCTTGGGTAGATTGTGTTGCTGCTTGTGTCTACTTAAAAATTGGAATAAATAAGTTCGAACAGAAAAAATCATTCCTAGTCTCTGAAAATGTACAGAACCAATAAAAACATTAGGCTTGGAGATGTGAATAAAGTTGGGTCTTGATGGTGTTTGCCAGCTGGGAGTCTGCCATTTACAGTTGCTTTAGAAGAACATTTCTAGTTGCTAACTAAACTGCTTTCCTTAAAGAAAGCAGAAGAGGAAAAATAATCTGAACTAATACACACTAGTTGTTCTGATGATGTGGAAATGGTGACGAGAACTACCTAAAATGTGCCGGCTAAGAGATAAGCTTGTGAACTTCGCACACAGTATGTATAGAATGGTATTAAAGCTTAGCAGAGTTCTCACCCCCTGGTTTTTTTTAGACCTGCTGGGCCAATTACATGCCTCCATCAGCTGTGGCGGTTCGGCATTTCATTCTCAAGACTACTTCTGTTTTCAGATCTATCTCTATTTGCCATCCTTCACAATTCCTGCAGTTATTTCAAGGCTGATATTTATGTTTGGGCATCTACTCTCTTAGTGAACAGACCAGCTTTCTGTTTGTTGAAATTCATCTTGGTATGGTGAAGATTAAAGCGTGGAATTGATTAGAGAGGAGCACTTTGAATCCATAAAGTACAATCTGTCTTTGATTTACATTTTAGACCTTACTTCACCCCATATTTGATAACATTTGCTCTATAAACCCTGTATTCACAAAATACTTAGGTATTAGATTTAGATGCAAATATACAGTCCTTTTATGCCTGAACCTTGAGGATGTCTTAAATCTTAGTGCACTAAATTGGCATGTTTATAGAAACCTCGGTGCCCCAATTTCTGCAATGGTGCATGCACCTGCTCTACCAGAGATAAATACCTGCTTGTTGTTATATTATGTCTCCTTTTAATGAAGATTTGAAGTTCTTGCTGATCACCATTTACAAACACCCTGATTAGAACATGCTGTCTGACTACAGCACTCAAGGAGGAAAAGGGAAACCCAGATTTCAACCTTTTTGATAGATATGTCATGATAGAGGATGTCAAGATATAAGCTCCACTTTGCAGGTGTCACCACTAAAATACAGATTATTCCCCATCTCTCCTCCTCAATCCTTTCTCCTAAACACCTATGAGAAAGGACATCTTCTTATTTCTGCAGAATACTCTAATCCCAGCCCTGAAGGGCTTCTGGTTCCCTGTGACTATTGAATTTTTGTGCGCTGAGTAAAGAAGCTCCTCGTAGTCTTCAGTATACAGAAGAGCATAGTAAGCAAAGCTGGGACACACAGACATGTTAGAAGCAACCTCAAACCAATGAAAAAGTCATTAAACCAACTTGTTTAAAAAATATTCGTTATCAAGAGCATCTCAGTTCTGAAGCGGAAAAACTGTCCAAAGAATTGTTGCCACCTCTAGTAACACAATATTTTAGATAGTGCCGCTCTACCTAATTAATGAATGTTTGCACAGTGCTTTGAGATCTTTGCCTAACAAGGAAAGCTAATATGTTGCTATGTGTAAGTGTTAGAATTAATAATTTAGAAAATGTAAGAGTACAAAGCCAGGTTACTCTTATCATTTCATCAAAGCCAGGTTTAACTATTTTCTTTTTTTGGCTGCTGGCTTAATTAGATAAGCTGCTGAATTTAATTAACTCATCAAACCTAATTTGAAAAGATCTCTCAAGTCAGTAAGAGCTTGTCTTATGCTTATTATTTCTATTTGTTGCATCAAGTCTTTAATATCACCATTTTGTTAGGATATTAATGGTAGCCATAATTGTGTTCTAATTTACTGCATTTACTCAGATGGTGGCATTTTCCTCATTTTTTAAGTGTGAGCATGTGAAAATCAATCACAATTTAATTTAAGGCAGTGAAATTGCTCTTCTAGCCTTCTATCAAATCAGCTACATGCTATCTCTTTTCCCCTAAGTGTAATTTGGGTTTGTAAGGTGAAATTATTTCATAGGAGATCATGTTGAGTTTCTGAAGTCCCATTTCCTGGAGAAGTATTATGTCAAAAATTATTCTCTGGATGCTCTTTTGGGACTGTTTAACCAAATTGTCAGGTAATAAATTTGAAACTGAAATTTGCATTATAAGTATATAATTTATTTGGACACATCTGTGTGTGATGCTGCAACTTGTCGTACCAGCCTGAAACTCCTTGACAGTTACCAAAGAAAGAATTACTACCAAAGAACCTAAATTTTAAAACTTGTTGTAAGTTCTAACCCATTGGAAGGACCTTGGTTTGGCCATCTTTTCACGTTCCTAGAAGATATGCCACACAGAGAGGAGAGGTCAAGTGATTGCTTAAAATAAAAATTTCTCTATAAATTATTTACTTGTTGATCTGTAAGGCATGCTCTATTATAATGTAAGCTATGTTGCTGATAGAAATATTTCTAATTAAACCTGGAGCAGTTCATGTGTATTTGTGAAAGGGTAGCTATGTCCCGGGTGAAATCAAGTGCTTTCTTACTACTCCAGCCAGTAGTTCTGCAGAAGCAACCCTCCTCACAATTGCGCTCTCTTGGGTTTTCTGTTTGTTTTTTTTGAGGTGTGCTTTCAATTGCAAGATTAAATAACTTGTGTTTCTTTGTTTTCCCTTAGAATGACTATAGGAAGCTATCTATGCAATGCAAAGACTTTGTCGTGGGGGTGCTGGACCTGTGTAGAGACACCGAAGAAGTAGAGGCAATTCTCAATGGAGATGTGAACATACATCTGTGCCCTGAACACCACCGGCCAAGTCTGAGCAGGATTAAACTCGCTATTAAATACGAGGTCAAAAAGGTAAGCTTTTTTTCTTTTTCGGTCCCTGGCGGATACATCGCCACATCTAAATTATGCTTCCTTCATGTCACCTGGAAAATAATAAATGAAAAATAGATTTCAGTGGGACCAGGACTATCCCTAGAATTTTAATGTTTTATGGCCTGATTTGCATTTTCTCACATGCTTTAATGTGGAGAAGAGTATTTGCAAAGGACACATTGCAGCAGGTATGGCATTTATTTTAAAGTGATAGACGTGAATGTGTAGAAGGCCCAAGGGACTGCCCATAGTGCACCGTGGTTCATGTGCAGGTCATGACTATGAATCACTGAGGACTTCATCAGGGACCAAAAGTTGTCACCATACCAAACTGAGGGTCTTCCTTCCTGCACTGTAATTTACATGAAGGCAAGGGATGAACCTAGCAGATGCTGTGGCATATTTGGCCACATATTATAAAAGCAGAGAATTTAGTCCAGATCCTCACCATTCCCAAGCCATCTGTCTTTCCTTCAAACTAAATCTTCTGCTTAGAGTGAGGAAATAGCTGAACTCTACAGCCTGGCTGAAGTCAACAGACCAAGTCTCCAGTCTCACTTGTTTGGTCTCAAATGCTCCCTGACCACTCAGCTCTGATTCACATCTCATTTTAGTCTCCAAATCCACTTGTAACCATCAAAAATGTTACCTTTTCTGTAACGTTACAGAAAGAACATATACAAAACTCTTTTGTCATAGTAAAGATCCTTCACTGCAATGTGATGGAAAGTGGAATTTAAATTTAAAAAAAAAGGAGTGTTGTAATATTGTAATTTGTAAATTTAACAGTTGGACTTGATGATCTTAAAGGTCTTTTCCAACCTAAATAATTATATGATCCTATGATTTTTTTCAGAATTAGATCAAAACCTCAAAAATCAGTTTCTGATTAACTACAAATTTTGATATTTTTTTTGAAAGAATATGAATGAAGATAAACATTGCTAAAAAGTGATTGATCCCCAGCTTCCACTCCCCTGAAGCTCCAGATCCACACTCTAAGGGTTCAGATTTCCGTCAAATCTACAAAACAAAAGGAAGATGTATATTTTAAGGAAAAACATACTGATGGACTTTCAGAAGTATTTTAAACAAACATTCTGCTTTACGGAAGTATGTTGTGTGAATGGAAAATTTGATTCTGGCAAATCCTAGGCCTGGGTGGTCCCAATTAATTGCTCCTACAATATGCATTGATGGAAACTGGGCTCCTGCTATGGGACTCAGAGAGCGTTCCAAATTTTCAAGCTAACATCTGCTCTCTCTTTTCCCTCCCAAACTCACCACCTGCTTCAGTTTGCCTCTTGACTGTGTTGCTGTGTTGGCCAGAGGAGGTCTCTTCCTGTTATGAAAGCTATTAATTAAGGAGCATCTTAAAACTCTTATTTGAAATGAATGGCTTTCATGCAGGAGCACATGGTACAGCGCCAAATATTTCCTCCTAGGATTTTGTGTCTCTGCATTGTTTCATCACCAAAACTGAGCATAACATCTCAGCTCATTGTTAGTTAGATGCCTTTCAACAAGCTGGGTCAAGTTTGGTTATTGAAACTGTTGCTTTGGTAACAGGAGGCCAAACTTGCTCTGGTGACCTTTCAGGAAATGAACTCATCTAAGATACACTGATAGCTCATCACCAAGGAAGAGTTCCCAGTGACTTGTGGTCTGAGAATTATCATGAAGGTGGTCAGAACCTCAAGCCTTTTCAATGCATGAAGTCTTCTGCGCTATTTTACTTGTTTAGTCTTCTAAATATTTGTGTCATCCTTTAGACACCAAGACCATTAGCCAGAGCTGAAATGCTGTTAGTTATTGTGCTGCTTTGAGCACACTCATCTGAGCTTAGTCGGTTTCAGAGGAACATTTCCTCCATTTCTTACATTTTATATATGTGCACCTTTCCCTGATACGTGAACGCTGACCTAAAGCATCTGTGGTGGGTCATATACAGTTAGTCTCTTTGCTTATAAATATCTTCCTACTCCCAGGAAAGCTGAGCATCCTCTGGATCGCAGCAACCTGTTACTCACTGATAATAACTGTTAAACTAATTACGGAGCATAAACATGAGCATTTGTCAACCTCATGTCGACTCTCAGGTTAGCACTTTTCAGAATATTCTTTTCAGCAGGCAGTATATGTTTACACTTAAATAAGCGTTTAACTGCTAACTCAAAAGTAAGATAGTTTCATTTGTGGGAGGCAGAGACATACTCAGATAAATGGCTTTGGTTATTGGCAGTGACTTATGATAATAGGCTGATATTTATCACACTTGCTGAAAAAAGAGATTGTGTTATGGTAACACAGTAACGATTTCCTTAAGAGGCAATGGTTTTCAGGTACATGTTTTTTATCCAGTTGAGAGATATTTAGGCTTATGTATCAAAACTCTGTGCTTTGAAATCTATTTTCATTTTAAGAAAATCGTGTAACAGAGAGGGGTGAGATGGAGGGTGAGTTATTACACATATTTGACAAATCAATTCTTGGGCAGACTCTGTAAAGTTCAAGTCACTTTTTCAAAGCTAAAGCAATCAGTCATAGGCGTAAGCGCGATCGCATGTGGCCCTCCAAGTGTGAAAGGCAGCGCGAGGCGGGTGCACCAAGTGACTTCCCACCCACAGCACCAAAACCACCGAGCCCCATCACTTGGACCGACAGTGCTGCCTGCCCAGGCCAAGCCCGGGTGCTGAGACGTGGGTGGCTCTAACTCACCCAGAAACAGTCCCAGGGACGTGGAGACCTTTCTAGTTTATAACTGCACCCTAGAACTGGAATGACACAGAAATAGTTGTGTTTGCTGCTATTTTTTGTCCTGGAAGTTTAGCTTGGAGGGTAGGACTAACGAAGGGACTACAACTGTACCTGCCACCCCTGCTGCCAAAACCTCCCCACCTTTCTCATTAGCATCAATATTCAGATAGTCAGTTTTGTGTTACCCAGCTCAGCAAGCTCTAGGTGGGCCAAAGAAATAAAGATGTGCTTCCTTAAATGAGTATAGAGCTCCTGAAGTATTTTATATGTGTTCTTTCCCATGAACAGCAAGAAGAATCTTACAGGAGACAACTTCAGGGACTCCATAATGGTCTGAGAAAATAAAATAAGAGGTGCTAGTTGTTATGTTTGGGTTTCTTTATAATTAAGTTAGTATCCAGACCAAATATTTTCATTTGCATCTGAAATTTTAAGACGTATTTGATTAGTCTTTTTTTAAATCTAGTTCTACCATTAGCATCTTAATTCACATTTTGATATTAGTACTCTAAGTACCTACAGTAGGCTTTCTTTGATGAAAATTTGCAGAGAACAATTTATATTGCAAATTATTATTTCATACCCACAATTTTATTTTTACAGCTGCTGATGCACTCTGCATTTTATCACACTTTTATTTCCAGAGTCTGGGAAAGACGTCAAGGGCTCCCATCCTCAGGCAGGAGAGTAATTGCATCTGTAGAGCTTCATCAGGCCTTTGCAAAAACTTTTAAAACCTTCCCTGTTCTTTTAAATTTCTCTGTTACTTCATTGTGCTCACACAGTGCAGTCACCACAGCCACAGTATTTTTCTTTAATAGTAGCAGCTGGTCTACCAGCTTCTCCCATCCCCATCCTAACTCATAGCCCTCCTGGAGTTGTCCTCCCCCCTCAAAGGCCAGCAGGAGGCAGAGAGAGCAAAATTTCAAAATTAAGAACCATCACATTGCATTTTATGGATTTACATCCACTCTGCCATCTTTTGTCTTTTTCTTCCTGTGTGCGCATCTGAAAATTTTAGGGATGCAATTCCGGCTATATATGCAGTTTAAATTGTAGGTGTTACTTTTGGTTGCAACATAGTATCTTCTTCATCTCTAAGTTAGCAATTGTGTTCCCTGATAGTCACGCTTGTTTGGAGGTAGAGGCTGCACCTCTCTTGGGTGTATGGTGCGTGTCATGCCTGCACAGCAGGGAACTCAGCCATCAACCCGGTGGTAGCTTTTAGCCCAGAACACTGTACTTCTCGTGCTTCTGTTTTTGAAAGGCAAATTCCTGCTTGAAAATCCCCAAGTCCGTGGGCAACCTGGCCTTGAGCGGAATGGGAGGTCTGTTTGCTGACCTGTTCATTGACCACACTCTGTCAATGCAGGAAAACCTTGTCTGCACACCAGGGCTAAAAGCGGTTCTGAAGCCTTCTTACCTCCTCTGCTCGGTAAACCTGCAACTGGTACCCACAACAGGTTCATGTCTACCACCTAAATGATCTTTCTCTGTACTTTTTCTTTTGTGCTTCCCATTAGAGTTCCCTGTTACCTCACCCATTTGCTACTCCAGAAAAGCAGTTCAACTGAAAGGACGTGGTTTTAATTGACAAATATCTTTTTTTTTTTTTTCTTCTTAATTTACAAAATCTTAGATGAATCTTGGAAAGTCAGTAAAGAAAGCATCAAAAGTTGCAGATTTCAATTGTCTGTCTCTATTTTTCCTTTTTTTTCTGCAAAGCATGCTACTAACATGTATGAGATGCTGGCAAGAAAGCAAGTTTAAGGCTCTAATATAATTGAAGGACTTTATATAGAAGGTCATGGAAGAATTAGGAAACTCTACTTGTACATATTTCACAGCAAGGAGAAAGCTAAAATTACAGTAATTTACAAAGTGGTCTTTAAAAATAGTGTATTACTCTCATCTCTACGTTTCCTGAAAGAACTAAATAATCACTCCGTACCCCAGGATTCTTGGAAAACTGCACTCATATGTCCCCCGTTCAAGATTTCCAGAGTCATTTCTCCCTTTAAATTAGCCATCTTAATGATTCATGATTCTGCGAAAATTATTACAATGGGAACAGTTTGTCAAGAGCAAAACAAACAATTTGCAAGCCTTTGAGCATTTACTGAGTCCTGGATGCTTTCCAAGAAATGGACTTTTAGCCCATGTTATGGGATTGTTAAAAATTTGCTGTTGCCTCCCCTGACATTCTTCAGCTATGCTTCACATTTGCATACTCCAGTCAAGAACAGATTTCTTTCTCCTCCAGATGTGCAGGGCCTCAGGCAAAGGGAGAGGAAAGGTTGGGAGGAAGAGCAACAGAACATGCTGCTGATGCTGGAGCAAGGCTGTTCAGGGGGTTTCTTTGGATACTGTAGGAGAGGGCTGGGGAACCGTCGTGGTGCGAGAGCAAATGCCGTGTCGAAGTTCAGCAGCTACTCATGGAAATGGCAAAATTAAAAACAGCATAAAGGTGAAACAGGAGTTATTTTTGTTGGATGTTTATGGTGGATTATAGCCAAAAGTAGCTTGAGTCACTAAATCAGAGTTCTGGTTCCAAGGAAATAGAATTAAACTGATCTTGAGCTTCTTCAGCCAAGGATACTCTCAGCTGTTCTTCATGCAGGCTTCAACATCTAAGTGAGAGTTTACTTCGTGTTCTTGACTGAGAGTTGTAGAATGGTTTGGTTTTTTCCCCTGAAACAATTAAACAATTTTTTTTTTCCAATCAGATACTGGAAATATAAAGGCAGCACTGGTTTACCCTGTGTGTGAACTCATTTCTAATTAAGCCTGGGTGTGATTTCTACCTGTGAGAGGCATAGGTACAGAGGCTGGGAGAACTCTTTCTTGGACTCTTCCCTTGGACAGCCAATAGTGAGAAAATGCAGGTTTTGAAGTACCACAACAAAACCGTTTTACTGGTGTATATCAGCTTTACAGAGCCCTTCATATTTTCTGTTCTCATTTTCATCGGTACTGTTATGCTCCTTTCTTGTCATCCTTTAATGTTGACAAGGGGCTTATATGTCGACATTTACCTTTGGGTCTAAAGCTGTTGCTTCTATGTAGGAGGTGACATTCATTCTCCTTCTTTCCCAATGTCAGAATTATCATTGCTGTATTCTTTTAATTCCAAATGTTGAGTGCTCACCTCTGTTTTCTCAGCAGCTCAGTTCATAGCCATCACAAGGCCAGAGCACCTTTCTCTTTCACGAGTTTTAATTTAATTAACAGTAAGACACACAAATTGGGTTTGAAAAAAAAATTAATAAGAATTAAACAGAACACCAGATGGCTGTGTAAATCCTATTTAATAGAGAGCTGGAACAGGAACTTTTCTCATAACTGTATTATTAATAATTAACATATGGAGGATGCTCCGAACAGAATACTCATGGCTGCATTAGATTATATTTTTTCACTGCATTGGTCATGCGACTCAGATACTCAAGGGCATGAGAAGTCCCAGCTCGCGTCAACTCCTGCAACAACCTGTGCTCCCCATTCAGGTGCTCAGAGGATGTGGTTTTACCCTGCAAAATATCTTGTGCCTGAAATGCTTTCCAGGGTCCTTCTGACCATTGAATGGAGCCCCACCTGCAGCATTTCCACCCCACAGGGAAGCTAGAGAAGGTTAGTCCCTGAATGGGCAAAAGAACCAGTCCTCCTGCTGCTGAGGAGACAGCTCTGCCCCCCAAAATGTGCAGTAACAAGACACTGCCCCAAAACACGGGCTGAGCTGGCACGTCCTTAGGAAAGTTAACTGGAAAAGCTTGGTGTTTGCAAGAGAAGCACAAGAAAATAAGCTGGAGAACTGAGGGCAGAATAAACCCAGGGGTGACAAGAAGCTCCGAAACTCGTCTCTTTGGAGAGCAAAGAGTATATCTGTGCCAGGCGCCGTGGTAGGCAGCTATGGCTCTGTGAGCTCTCAAATTGCAGTTATCCTGCAAATTCCTGCAAAGCCGTGCCTGGGTGAGGGAATGCAGCAGGGGAAAGGCGGAGAGGGCACTCTGGGGCACACCGCCCACCGCCTCGCATGCAGCCTGTGCACGAGCCTTAACACAAATGGAAAACTACATTTCAGTAACCCAAATGAAAAGTTTCAGCACCACAGCTTTCAGAGCTAAGTCACTGAAAATCTCTCTTGCTGCAGTTTCTCCTTCTTTGGAACAAAATTAAGCTTCAGAATTTCCCACGGGATGAACATTGATCTTTCTGTACCCCAATGGTTGTAACATGCACAGATATGACTTGAAGGAGGACAGGGTTATGTTTTACCATCTAAATGTGAAGCCTCAAGGAGAACTCCTCAAGAAAAAAGGCTCTCAGGAAGTTGGCTTTTTGATTTTGTTTCTGTAATCCCTGGTTAATTTTTTCCCACTCTTTAGTTTCAGGAATACTTAAATGAGGTCTTGTGGAGTCATTGATGGCTTGGACTGTGGTGGTGGGATGAAAAGTGTCTCTTGTCTCCATCACTGGAAAGCCAGTCAATACTGTACAAACGTAATTTAATTTCTTTGTGAACAGTAGAAACACTGTGGTCATTTCAGACTTTTAAGCTTATCCGTGTAATTTTTCTTTTTACATTTTTAATTGCATATTACAGACATTTTGTCAGAGATTGGAAAGGGAAGGAGTTACTTCCCTTCCACACAGAAAGTGTTTCTATGTCGCTGAGTATTTCATTAGTAAGGTTCCTTCCTCCCGCTAAAATGCGTGGTTCTGATGATTTCCTTTTGCCCAGATGTTTTAATTTCTTTTATTTTCCAAGATGAATCTCATTTTGTGATTTCCTGCCCATACATCCATCCTCTCAAGGGTTGAATGAATCATTTCTCCATCCTGAGTGGTGTTTGCAATATTCCCAATTTACTGTAATATGCAGACTTCATTGTTTCCATTTGCAAAGCACCACAGGGTCTTGGATGTCCATCAAGACATTGACAAGAGAGCATGGGAATGCATGAAATCTGTTGCATGGATGCCCATCATAGATGAAAGGACTTAAAATTACCTTTATTAATAATAAAATTCTCTTAGAAAACAGCAATTAATATGGCCTGCTATAAACCTGACCTTAGTTGCCCCCAATTTTGGCTTCATCTATCTCCCCTTAGGGAGTAGATCTGCTAAAGCGCATTTTGGATGGAAAGTCAGATGGGGATGAGTACAATCCCTCGAAAAATTATAAGATTCAGTACTTCAAGTTACTGAGGGAATTTTCCTAAGTGGTGTTCAAATTTGGGTGTCTGCATGGGTACTGACCCAGTGCGCAGCTCTCCTACATGGGGTTCTTGTCCCACACCTGTAGATGTCCACATTTGAGTACATTTTTGGGACTCTATACCTCATGGTGAGAGAAGTCTCATTCTATGAGTGAGTCTTTCTCCCCACCAGGTCTGCTGGGAGTGAAGCCATCTACACTGGAGGCATCAGAGTTTGAGTACCAGCCCAGCCTTTCCTTACCACGTAGCCAAGGAAAAGTAGTTTACTGACTCTCCTGGGGGAGGAAGAGGCTATAGCATTTTAAATTTCTCCTTCTGTATCCACTGTGGTTGGTTTTTTTATAGATGCCAAAGGGAACTTGTTGTCTGGTAGCTTCTTATTGCGGCATGTTTTCAGATGAATAATTAAATAATATGGTTTTCCAAGTGGTTTTGGTTCTGCGCAGATATGAAAACCCTGGAATGTTAGAGGCTGGGACTTCCAATTCATTTGCTTGTTTTCAGATACATAATTCAGTGATAAGATTTATTCATATATGTAAAAAGAGGAGAAAACAGGCATTAGCAATAAATCTCTTCAGAAAACATGCAGCCCCCTGGAATATGAAACAGAAGTTTGCTCAAGAGCCAACCACCTTACTCACTGCCCTATAGAAGAGTGCTTAGCACAAAAAAAGAGCCTCTGTCCCTGTCTCAGGGAGGTGAAATTATAAAGAAATTTTAGGCAGAACAAGGATTAAACTGAACCAATTAAAGAATTTTTGTAAACTCTACATTTCTAGTTATATACCTCAAATATATTAGACTTAATATCACATGAATTGAAAACATAACAGAATGACCAAAAAAAAAAAATTCCCCCTCCATTTCTTCCACTACTAAGAGGATCATTAATTTTGTGTTTTCACTCAGCACTGGAGAGCATTTCTGTCAATAGGCGAATTGCATTTGAAATGGTTCTGGCAGTTTCATTTACCCCATTATTTTTGTTTTCTATTAGACTAATTTGTTTTTATTGGGTTTTATTTTGTGCCTGTTCAACATTCTGGTGCCTGGTCAAATCCTGTTTCCATCCACGTTGTTCATTCTAATGGGACCATGCCATCTCCCTTGCAGAGCTACGCCACACGGGTGGTTTGGGGCAATTCCACAAGCACTGGGATGCTGGGACGACCTTCACTGCCTTGGTTCTGTCTTCTTCTCACCTTTGCAAAGTGAGATCCTGTTAATGTACTCGCTGACTTAACTGAGAGCAGATCTCTATCCTAAACAACACACTTGCTTTTGTGGAGCGGACTGAGTCACAGGAAAGAGATGTGGTTGTAAACAGCAGCTATGCTAGGGTTTTAAAGTGTTCAAAGTCAGAATTTTGGATGAGATAACTCAGCTCAACCAGCAAGCGGATCCAGATTTGATTTCCATAAAACCTGGGAATATGTGACTATCTGGGGATTTGAGGCAAGGGTTTGCCCACGGTGAAGTGGCTCTAATAAGAAAGATTTTTTGGTTAAGAAAGGTGCATGTGAAAGGTTTTACAAAGGTGTAATTTATTACTAAAACTGTAACAAATACTCCTAGTTTTATGCCTTGAAAGTAACTCAGAGAGTGAGGTTGCACAATTTGTTTTCATTTTGTCCTGATCGTTCTGGCTCATCTGGCCTCTGCCTGCAAACATAAGCCTTTTCCCTTTGCTACCAGGTTTACAAACGCTGATGTTAGATTCCAGTTATCAGGTCTGAATATTCACCAAGACTGTCATAATGATCATCTACAGGATGAGCAAGAACCTCATGAATATGTGTGTGATGCCATTAGACAGTCAAATGAACCGCAGGGACAGAGGGAAAGCTGCAGAAATCCTCAGGGCAGGGACGTTTCTCTGCTTCGTGTTCTCCGTGTGTCTGCAGCAACTGCAATATCTCAGAGGACCTTTTCTCATGTAATGTTTATTTTTACGCTGCGATCAGATCCCATCACAACTCATCTCGATCAGTTGAATTTTCTTTCGTCCAAGCTGAATGGAGTTCCATGAAATTCTTTCTTTGCTTCTGGATGAAGGAATTTGGACCTGCTGACTTACTCCCCTTTGTAAGGTTACTCTGGTGCAAGGTGTTTTAAAAACTCGGCCTGTGGCCATAGATAAAATTTAACTATAACTAGAGCAGGTCTCTTTTGTGAAAAGGTCACAGTCTCACAGCATGGACATTGGATTGGAACTTTACTCATTATTTTTAATTTGTAAATAATAGGGCAAGTAGTTTTCTATTTCTTTCTTAAGCTTTCCACAGTTTTACTTGCACCCCTTATCAGGCACAACAGCAAACAGTGAGCCAAGTTCCAGCTGTATTTACCTTCTGACAACCTCATTTGTCATAGTTTAATAGCACAACCACTTGCTAAAGGCAGATTTTTTTCCGCACTCTGGGTTATGAAATAAAAGTAGTGTATCCCACCTGCTTCTGTTAAGGTGTCTCAGAACAGTTTCTTCAAAACAAAGGTCTCTTTGTTCACTTGGAGGTTCACAGAACAGAGTACAAGGTGAAGATAAGAAAAGGCATATGCATATGTTGGCCTTTTCCTGGGCTGTGTGTTTCCTAGCAAGCTTTAGGAGGTTCCACTGAGCTTTTTCATCTCCTGCTCTGCTGCGGGTGAAACGACCCTGCAAGTAGGTGGGTCTTTTACAGAATCGAAAACCTGTTCTGATGCATTTTTGAATTTTTTCTGGGTTTGGTTTTGTTTTGTTTTTCAACAAAAGTATGTTTCAATGCAAGCAAATTATTTTATTTAGTATAAATCCAGATTCTTTTTCTAGGCTTTGAGACTTAAAAATGCTTAAAATATTGAAGGAACCTTCAAAAATGAGAAGTGTTTTAAAAGCAAAGTTATTATCTTTTGGTTTAATATTTTCATTGCCTTTTTCTCCTGTCATGGGCGTGTGTTTACCCTTTAATTAATCTGATCCTTTTTGGTGAAATGGCAGTATAACTTTTATCCTTCAGGGAACAGCAGTAATATCCTGCTTCCACCTTTCCCTGAGTTTCTTCCACCCCTGCTGATGTTTGCTGGTACTCCCGGAGCATCTTCAGCAACCTGCTGAAAAGGGATGATTTCATATCTCCTTTGATGAGGGTTTTGTGAGAAGAAAGATGACATTGCCTACACAGAAGTGGAGAGGGACAAGCCCAGCTTTCCATCCCTCCCCGCCTCTGGTTTTGCTCCAGCACAGCACCGCTGCCGAGCGAATGCCAACTCACCTTCCACATCAGGTCCTGCTGGGAACACCGGCACGGCGAGCTCAGCTCAGCCTGCGTTTGTCTGTCAGGTGTGTCGTGAGGTCTTCTTAACAATACTGAGGTACCTCCATCTTTTCAGAGCACACAATCTGCGTGGTTTGGATCCCACCTGGTTTTTCCCACCCGTGGATCCCTGCGGGACCGCTGCTGCTGGTGACATCCCCAGCAAAACGGGAAAAGCCACACACGCATCCCACTTGATGCCCCCCTCATTTTCCCTTGAAATTCAGCGGCACAGCGTGACGATTGACTCAAATGAGTCATCAAAACGCTTTTGGCTTTTTCGCTAGGATCTCCGGCATTTGAAGCATTACGCACCCAACCAGGGGTTCCTGTGAGCAGGTGCTGCAGCTTAAAATGTGTTAATCAATTGTAGGCTTGCAGAAGCGATGAGCTACATCAAAAGACAAATGTTTAATAATGAACCCCAAAAGGTTGTTCGAAGGGCATGAGCGCAGCTACATGATGGAAAGAAAAATGGCTCATCCCTGCGCCTGCCAGTGTCTCTTGATATTACCAATGTTCTCCTGAAAATCTATTTATGCAGCTCCTTTTCTAGCTCTATTCACTGATTAAACACACCGCTGCTCATCCAAATTGCAGCTTTTGTTTGCTGAGGTTTGCCAGCGTTTGTTATAAGGCTTACAGCAAAGGAATGAGCTGGAGAGGACACGACAGGAGTATCTCTGTGAAAGCAGGAAAGTTAAAGTCACAAGGTTGCGTTGTTAGTTTTGACATGCAGGTTTTTAGTGTGGTTCACTGATGAGTTTTTCCTTCCTACCTCAGCCCCAGGCTATTTAGCGTAGGGAGCATTAGCAAAGCAAGATGAGCCTGTCTGAGTGGCTCATTCTTTTGCCTCAATGGTAGATTTCTGCACTCATAAGGGAATTAGAATTATTTCAGTAACAAAAAAGATACTGGTGGGGATTTTTTCTGCGTGGTTAATTCCAATTGTCTGAGGCTGACCTCTGCCTTTTACCTATCTTGCCATAAGTTTCCTTATTTCTGCTGGCAGCATTTTTCTGTCCAAGATAGCTATTTTTTTATTGTTATTATTTTTCTGTTTGATGTGTGAGCGTTGTCTGACACTCAAGAATTTCCTGGATTTTTTTCACCTGGCTGTAACTTATCTGTTATGCACCACAGGGTAGGAGAGATGCCCTTCAGGTAGGGACCATGGGATGTTTTGTAAAAGGGGTTTAAACAGTGCCAAACCACTGACAGCTTGGGCAACCGCAGTGCTAATACTGAACAGCACCAGTAACTGGAGTCCTCATCTCAGACTCTTTCTCTGTCCAATATAACAGAAAATAAAGAAAGAAAGTCTCTCTATTACAGTGTTTTCTATCACAAGTAACTTCCTATACAGTTACAGATCTATAAAGGTACTTTATTGGCTGCGTAGTGAAACTCATGTATTTTTGAACAAGTATACTGAGGAAAAAAAATCTCACTCTGTCATGAGGGCTGTAAAGTGCTTTCCCACAATGCATATACATGATAAGCTACAAGAAAGAGCTGTCATACATCAAATTAGATGGCAATGTGGAAAAGTTATTGTTCAATGTGGTATCTGCAGTGGTCTCTAAAACATTCTCCTTATTTCTATGTGTAAAAGAGTTCCTTTGGGTCCTTTGAATTCCCACTGAAGGCTTTGAGAATTTTTTTCCATATTCTAGACAAATATTCATCTCACATTTAATCCCCTGTAGCATAGAACAGCAGCTTTCAGAGGTGTCAATACTTTCCTGTGTTTTTCAGTAGCTCTTAAAAAAACCACTTTGGCAGCTTCATTATTTGAGCTGGCTCTTCAGATTGATGTGTGGTTTTATTTTATTTTATTTTATTTTTAGCCTTTTTTAATTTAAAAAAAATGTGTAACTGATAGGCTGGAGGGAAGTACAATTTCCTTCCTAAATCACAGAGGTATAAGGAAAAACCACCGCCATCTACTGGGGTCCCTGTGCCATGGGACCAGAAAAGCTGCCACTGTGGTTTCTGAATGCAGAAGCATCGGAAAGCATTTTGCCTGAGCTCCCAGATCCTGATGCATTACCTTTATCAGCTTGGAGGGGACTCACTCTGCCCATGAGATAAAGCACTTAATGCTTTTAAATGGCTCTTTTTGGGCTCACGCAATCCCCTCCGCTGCCAGTGCTTCCATTTCAATCAGCGATGTCTTGCCCTCTTGCACATCCCCGGCCACACTGGTCTTGTGGCAATGCTTTCTGCCTTTCTTCTCTTTCTGGGATGCAGCAGCCACAGTTTGCCCCTAAAAGCCTCCTAGCCTCATTTTCCAGTGCTGAAGGAAGGGAAATAACATTTAATGGGAACTTTGAAAATGTATTGCACCATTTAGGCCTCTGAAATTGAATATACCACATCACTATTTTTCATTACACTCTGAAGAATTCTGTCGTGAAGCTTTTGTCTCAAACTCTGTTCTTTTCTGTGCCTGTGACACTAAGCAAAGCATTAGTGTAATCTTTAACTTTGTGTCAGTGCCTGTTATCAGAGAAGAGAGAAAGTCAAATGGCTCTGTAAGGTCTCTGATGAGATCTAAGATCAGTTTCTGAAATTTTGATAGAGAGAGGGTTGGCATTGTCCAAGGGTCACTGAGTATTTCATTAATATCTGATGGAGCCGACATAATGACAAACTGTACTGCTTGCTGTAAGCAAATAACAGATCAAAACCCATTCATGCTCTTCTCTTTCTTATCCTGATCTTATTTTTCCCTCGTTTTTTTTGTAATAATCAAAGTAAGACGAACACCATCAAGGCTCTATGGCATGCTGCCAATCTTTATGGCCCTACACAAAATAAATTGTTCCAATGAACTGGGTTTTATGGCACTTCCTTCTCAATTTTCCTATATTTGTATTTTCATTGTAGCTGTTCCCAGACAGAGTGAAACAACCGACAGATTAAAATGTCTGATGAATTCTCTGAAACAACCAGCAAAAATCTTTGACTGTCTCATTGCCAGGGACAACTGAATTTCTCTGTCTGAATCAATTCTCATAATGCGGTGAACAATTACAAGAGCAGGAGGAAGCCTGGCTGTTGCTTTGGTCCTTCATCTCAGACGTCTGCACATCCACCAGTGTAATTTTCTTTTCCACAAGTTGCTACAATTGCTGTTGAATTCATCATATCTGAAAATAAAATTTACAAGGGGAATCAATTCTCTGTCTAGCTTCCTTCCACTTCATCTTTCTATCCTTTTGCCAGGGAGATAATAAGCCCTTCATCAGCACAAACACAAACACTGGGCATTAGGAAATGCCTCCTTGCAATGCTCCTGTCATCACATCCACTTTAAACTTCAAATGCTCAGGACTAGGACTGACAATTTATAGGTTATCTGTTTTCAGAGCTTACTTTTTTTGAAAGCAGCTTAAAAGAAAGCATAGTAAAATGTTAACACTTCCAGGAAAATATTCTAAAGACAAAGGAAGTTAAAAGTACCAATCGAATTTCTTCACTTGGATTGATTTATTCAGTGGAAGGGGTAAAATCTCATTTTCTGTTTTTTAATTTTTGAGAAATGCAGGCCCCAAAGCCTGATTCATCTGAAGAGGCACATTTTAAATAGCTGCTAATGTGCTGTTATAGAAGGAAATGCGCTATTCCACAGCAATCCTAATTACTGTGTAACTGTATTTCATTCTGCACTAACAATGAACTGATCATTTAAACTCACGGTAACGGGTTTTTTTATTATGCAAACGTCTAGAAAAGAGTCCATTAAATTCCTGATTTGATCATCGTTTCATAGATAGTGAGGATGAAAGCACAGTTAGGATTTTCTCTACTTTTCAGTCCCAATAAAACTACAGACTGAATATTGGTGGTTGTACTGCTGGTTGCAGCCGAAAGGGCCAAAGCAGGGCAATGGGGCAGCTGCCAGACATGGTCCATGGCCACCCTGCCAGGCAGGGGCAACAGCGGCCACGAAGCCCCAGTAGCCTCTGCTTTCCTCCTCTCTTCCTCTTTCTACCCCCTTCATCCTCCCCCTCACCTCCAGAAAGTTCCGCTTTTTGAAGTAGTGGAAGGTTTTACATTTCGCTCCTAAGAACATCTATTCACCCACAAAACTCATAAATGAAACACTCCGTTCCACTAATGCAATCGGCTGCATTAGCAATATATTTATTTTTCATCTTTCCTTTCAGTTATTTTGCCTTTTAATGATCTTTCTTTGTGATTAAAGATAGTCACATTCTAAATTCAATCACCCCGAAAAACAATATGAAATAAAGAAGTTTAATCTTTTATTATAAAACTCCTCCATGGGATCCGGTGGTGCTGTAATTTTACCATTAAGAAATTGCCCTTTTCTGTTGTCTGCTGCTCACCTTTTCTTTTTCCTCTGAACAATAAACTGAAGAAGAGTCTCAGTTACAGGATACAAAACATGTACTTTCTGTACCAGAGCACCACAGCTTTTCCTTCTGCTTTAAAATTTGTCTTTTTGTCCCATCAGTAAAGAATGAGCTGTCATTTTTCGAAAGGTAATCAGAGATAAAGCATTTAAAGTAGCAAAATACCAGCCAGACCTCTTATAGTTTACAGGAGAAGAAGAACCATGCAGAATGGTTCACTTTGGGTCCATATGCAGTGAATAGAGCAATATGATATCAGCGTTGTGTTAAGCTGCTATTTCAGTGGCCGATGTCTTTAGCAAGTCATCAGAGGTGTTTTTCAGGTTGACTTCAAACTGCCTCTCTGTCTTTTCTGAATCTCCATGTAGACTCTCTCAGATGTAAATGCTGACCCCACAGAGCACTTGGTCAGTGCTGGGCACCGATGGGTGGTGGGGTTTGGCCTAGACAGTCTGCTGTCTAACAAAACTTTTATCTAGCCAAGACAAGAAGCAGAAGTGAAACATGTTCTGCCAGTACCTGGGGATTTTGGGTGCCTGGTTTGCAGTTTTCTGTTTGTGACACCATAAACTATG